>NW_016107327.1:6881356-7013575 GCF_001604975.1 Cebus imitator | reverse complement strand
GTCTTGCTCCTATTGCGCAGGGCTGGAGTGCAGTGGCACAATCTCCACCTCCCGGGTTCAAGTGATTCTCCTTCCTCAGCCTCCCAAGTAGTTGGGATTACAGGCGTGTGCCACCATGCCCAGCTAATTTTTGTATTTTTAGTAGAGATGAGATTTCACCATGTTGGCCTGGCTGGTCTCAAACTCCTGACCTCAGGTGAGCCACCCGCCTTGGCCTCCCAAAGTACTAGGATTACAGGCATGAGTCACTGTGCCCAGCCAAAACGTGTATTTTAATTGCACTCAGGTTGTTAGTACATAATGGCAACAATATGATTGGTAGAACACAGCACTGGGCTATGAGACAGAAAGGTGCTTTAGTGGGGACATCTTCCAGTCGAGGCTTCATGGGACGAGCTGAGTTTGCTTTTAATGAGGAGTGGCATTTGGAGAAAAAGACATATTAACTAGGAAGAGCAGATTAGAGGGAATTCCCTTCCAGGAGGAATGCAAGAACTGAGAGTCAGCCTGCACAGGTGATGAGGCTTTAATGAAGTAGGACAGGCCAACTCACAAATAATGCTGGATAACTCTAGGACCCAGAGTTGGGAAAAGCCTTGTACCAGGACACAACAGGGTCTCTTGATTATTTTAATACAGACAGAGACTGAAGTAGCCATGGAGCCATAGGCCTTCATTCTAGCTGTTGAGGCCCAGGAGATGCATGTATGGGGATCTTATGGCTCTTCATCTATGGGAGTCCTCTAGGAACACTTGCAATTTATGCGGATGCACTGTGACTGCCCTTGCTCTACAACAGATCAAAATAAGATGTATCCTAAAGTACTGTTTTCAGAGGGAGGAACTGTTCTGAATACTACCACGTCCTCCCTGAAGGAGGGAGGTGAGCCCTGCTATGTGACAGCATGCAATAAAAACTGGTCTTAGTACAAGCCTGCGAACTGAGTCAGGGTGAATGGCTTTGTCTGTAACTGACTTGGACCCTAGAGTAACCAGTCAAGACCAGCTGTCACAGTGCCTATTCATAGTAACGTATGGTATATGGACAAGGTTGATTATCTAGTGAAGGCATAGCAAATATGTCTGTAATTCTTAGTGATTTGTTCTGTAATAAAATTGAATTGTACCATGATCATACTGTGATATGGTATAATATCGGCACTGCTGGTAAGATTCAACTACCTTATGTAAATAGGTCTTATGATAACACTGATATTGATGATCAACTGTATTGGGAGATTTAGTTAGAAACTCCTCAGAATTTATCACAGGAGGCATATGACCACAACAGACAGTCTGTAATGTAATTTATGATGGGGACTTTTGCTCACATGGTATCTGCTCTACCACAGGAAAGGCTCCATAGGGGCTAGAGACTGAAGGTATCAGCTTGACCTCTGGAGGGTCTGGAAACTAAAGGTCAGCCACATGTGCAGTTAGCCATGTCTCTGCAATAAAAACTCTGAACACCAGAGCTCAGGGTAGCCTCCCTGGCTGGTGGTATTCCATACACAATGTCACATGTTATTTCCAGGAATATTAACACTGTCCACAATGCTATGGGGAGAAGACAACTAGAAGCTCTGTGTGGGCAAACTTCCTGGACTCTGCCCCACATATCTCTTCTTTTGGCTGATTTGAATCTGTATCCTTTCCCTGTGATAAACCATAACCATGATTATACCAGCTGTCAGCGAGTTCTGTTGAATTGTTGAAACTGAGGGTGGTCTTGGGAACACCTGAACTCTACTGTTAGTGTCAGGAGTGAGGGAAGTCTTGTGGACTGCACTCCCTGACCTACCTCACAGGTGCATTTTCTGGCTTTATTTGGACCATTCTTTCCTCTCTCCAACAACACCATCCCCTTCTTCAAATATGTTTCTGCTACAGACATTATCCTTTAAATGGTTCCTTTGCTGCCATTATGACGATGGCGTAATCTGTAGTAAAGCACCATTAAGATGTTAACACAGATGTATGTGTGAATTAAAAAGTGACACTAAATGCATAGTAACCAATTTACTTCACATTAATAATTTAGCTATTTTTATTTGTTTCTAAACAAAAAGAAAAGAGGATCCAGTCCGCAGAGCAGTTGCAACTGTGTGCACCGTTTTTATTTAACTAAAATAAAGCCTTTTAAAGTTCCTGGGCTATGGAAGTCACCTAAATTCACTGCTATCTTCCTATGAAGTTTCACTGTTTTTCCTTTGGACACTAGTTAGAAGCTGACAGCTGACACTCCCTTCCCTCCTGCATTTTATCCTGGGGCAAAATGAGAAGACATCCTTTGGTGCCCTTAAGTAGTACTCCTTTTGGTAGGAAACCAAACCCACTCCCTTACTGGAGTACTATTTATTCTATTCCATCTGTTTCAGATAAGAGCAGTAAAGTGATTGGAGGTGAAATGAAAAGAAAGAAAATGGCAAGACATGCTGCACAAATAACTTTCAAAGACTCATAAATTACACATCTTGAAGATCTTTACGCTTGAGAATACTGGGCATCTGTGATTCACAAAACACTTTACAAACTAATATTCTTGGCCCCCTTTTTGTAACTGGCAAAAAAAAAAAGGAGGCAGGCAATAATGAGAACATTATTCAGAGTCATGAAGAGTGCCAGATACAGAGCCAGTTACCCTGGCAACATCCTTCTGCTTTTCCATTTCTGCATGCCTTGGTATTGGGTTTCAGTTGTGGTTATTGAACTTATAGGCTGATCATATGTTCAGCTTTTACAGTATGTCACAGGCATTTTCCTATGGATTTGGCTGTCTCTCTCTTAATTCTTCTTTCACTAATTTCACTGTGTCAGATGTACCACTTCAGGAAAATATGGTTATATGACAATCTAAACATACAAAGTAGACAAAACCACCTGGTAATGGTTCATGTGCCAAAAGATTACTCACTTAAAAAAGAATTTACAAAATTCTTTTAATCATCTCTTCTAGGTCACCACAAGAGATTTAATATTTTAAATTTACAAACAAGTTTCAGAAACATTTCTATTTCAAAAAGCAATGTCTTCAAACTTGTTGATACCCATTTCTTACTCAATTTTTATGTGAGATTACAAGACAATAACCTAAAATATAAAATAATTATACAATAAATATAAAATAAGTATATGATAAAGTAATTTTAAATATACAAAGTCAAAACTGGTATACATTTTTATGCTTATAATCCTTGCAGAAACTTAGAACAAATAGAAAATTTCAAATTATATACCCCCAAAAATCTTTCAAAAAATGAAATTCAAAATATAATCTTTACCTTAATGTAGTGGATAATTTTTTTAAAATGGAAGGAAGCATGCTTTGTAAAAATAACTATGGTGCTGACTGCCATAGCATAGGTATCTGTATCTGGCAAGTATTAACTAGCGGGTGCTGTGTGATGGCTCAGTTTCATTATCATTTTCCCTAGTGGCACTCCTGAACAAACTTCCTTCACATGTCTGTCGGTCTCTGAGTGGAAATGAACACATCATATGCTGCTATGGTTAGGCTGTGTCTCCACTCAAATCTCATCTTGAATTCCCATGTGTGGGAGGGATCTGTTGGGACGGAGGTAATTGAAGCATGAGGGCAGGTCTTTCCCATGCTGTTCTTGTAATAGTGAATAAGTCTCACGAGAACTGATGGTTTTAAAAAGAGGGGTTCCCCTGCACAAACTCTCTCTGCCTGCTGCCACCCATGTAAGACGTGACTTGCTCTTCCTTGCTTTCTGCCATGATTGTGAGGCCTCCCAATCCACGTGGAACATAAGTCCATTAAACCTCTTTCTCTTCCCAGCCTCGGGAAGAGATGTCTTTATCAGCAGCATGAAAACGGACTAATACAGCTTGCCAAGGACACCTCAATTTTTTTTTCATTAGCTCATCAACAAGAATTAATTCATCAAGAATTCCTCAATTCCAATGAGATTCTGAAATCTCACAGTTGCACTTGACTATAAATTACATGATCCAGATTTTACATGGGCTAATTTTTTTTAATCATCAGTTATCAATTTTTTGATTAAAAAATTGATGAAATTTTTTAAAAAGCACAAACAAGACTACAAAGATTGTTACATGTTCTCGGGAACCCTGAGCCCAGCCTGAGAAATGCTCTTTTAAAGATCCCCAGGCACATGCATTTTGGTTTAACAATACTTGATCTACTAATAGTTCTCAATATGCAATAATTTAAGTATTTGATTGTGTTGTTATAAGAATTAATAAAATATTATATGTGAAAATATTTTGCAAGTTATAAAGCATTGCAAATCTATGTAGTTAATTTTTTCTATCTCTTTCATTTCTTCCTCAAAGACTATGTAATACATACACAGCCTTTTGATACATTTCTCTTTTAAAATTTTGTTGTCTTGGTCTTTTTCACTAGAGTATTGATCAGCTGTCATCCAGTACTTCAGAGGCAAACTTCATCTGACTACTTACCACAATGACAGATAGATACTGATAAACCCTTCATGATTTTCTGGATATTTGGCAAAGTGTTTTAAATAATGATTGAAAAGTGGGCTTCTTGAAAACCTCCTTTTGGAGTCTTAGAGGTTTAACTGATTCCACTGAATCGGATAATTGGGCTTCCTGCAAAGAAATACATGGGGGAAGTACACGGTGCTCAGGTTATATGTGATGCGAATGGAAGCACTTCATCACAATCTTGCTAATTGTATTTAAAGCTGACGGGGAAAGAGAGCCACACATCAGAGTTTGTTATGCGGCAGACACTTAATACACTGTCTGAATTGCTGGCAGTTTTTCCCCATTCTGCAGCGAGGAAACGGAGATTTAGAAGAGTCCAGTAATTTGACTAAAAGCACAGAAGGAGCTAGAACAAGATTTGATTCCTGGTCCTGATTTCCAAGTGCTTATCATTTCCCATATGTTTGGCTGTTGGAAGAGGGAGTGAGAATGTAGGAAACAACAAACCAGGGTCTTGGCCTGAGAAAACAGAGCTTCCCAGGCTGGCATTTGCCAGATCACGTGGCCTCAAATCGAGTTCTTCAAGACGGATTTACTGCTCCCTACACCCTGCCTCCCTTAGTTACATCTACTTTCCTCCATCATTGGCACCATCATTCAGTGTTAACTTCTTCCTGGAAAACTATATTGCCTTAAAAACTTGTTTAGAGACTTTTTCCTCTCTCTCTCTTTCTGGAACTGACCTCCCTAACTCAATAGTGAGAGACTCTTGAGTCCTTGAAATTGAGCACAGGTCTGGGCTACCACAGTAACACCAACACAAATGCTAACATTTCCTGAGCAACTACAGTGGGCCAGGCACTGTGCTAACTGCCTTAAATGTATTATTTCATTTAATCCTCACTATAACCCTCTGTAGTACCTATTATTAATGCCATTTTATAGATGAGAAAACAGAGGCACAGAGAGACCCAGCTGTTTGTCCACAGTTACACAGCTGAAATAAGGCCATACGGTCCATGGTCATTACATTCCCAAGGCTTTGTGTTGGCTTTCTGAGCACACTTGGGTGAATTGTTGTGACTATGGGTTCCTAGGTACGTGCTGTGTTCATCTGATCTCCTGTCTCTGGTTGCAAAGTTCTGGTCCAGGAATCAAGCGTTCAATTTTCCATGCAGCTCCCATAGTACCGAGCAGTTCTAAGCAAAGAGCAAGTGTTTAGTGAACAGGGTTGACTTTCACTAATGTCTAGGTACCTACTTGCGAAGGCAGGGAGAAGTAGCATATTCCAAATGTCATGTTGATCCTGAGAGCATATTAAAAGGGAAACCAGACTTTGTCTCAGAAAAACTAAACTAACATTAAATAATTTTATGGGCTACATTGTGTTCCCATGCCCGCTCAAATAAATATGTTGAAATTCTAGCTCCCTACCCCCATACCTCAGAGTGTGCTTGTATTTGGAGATATGATCTTTAAAGAGGCAATCAAGGTAAACTAAGTTCATTGGGCTGGGCCCTAATCCAATATGATGATGTCCTTATAAGAGGAGATTAAGAGACAGACACCCAGTGAGGGAAGACCATGTAAAGACAGGGAGAAGATGGCCATCTGCCAGGCAAGGAATAGAGAGACCTCATAAGAAACCTACCTTGCCAACACTGTGGGGAACAAATTTCTGTTGTCTAAGCTACTCAGTCTGTGGTATTTTGTGATGGTAGCCCTAAAAAATAGATATAGACACCATTTGGTGTCTATAAAAAAGGTAAGAGCCTGCCTCTTTTTGCTTGTGGTAAATGGAGTTGGTGGGCATAGGACTGCTGTTTGGGGCATACATACCATGACTCTGCAGGTCCTCCTTCTGCTGGGAACCAGCCAGAGAGGAGGATATGAACTGGAATTGCGATCAGCAGAGGATGAAGTTTCTGTGACAGTCTCACACCAATTTTTTAGAGCACACTTACTTGTTCACTCAATAAATACTTACTGCCCCCCTATTGTGTGTCCACCACAGTACTGAACTGTGGTGATAAACGGTCCAAAATAAAATTCCAAAGGTTCTTCTACCCACAGTCTCTGGATTTCTTCCTCCCGGTAGACACTGAGTCTTCTTGTTCACTTTCTCTGGGTGAAGCAGTTATCATTAATCAGCATATTACAGCTTTCCATTCTTTCCCTTTATCTTCTTTTTGTTCTTGGTCTTAAGAATGGATAGCAGTAGAGTGTTGAGATCTTATTGATGGAATTGTTAGTGTTTCTCCTGCCTTCCTCCCAAGGAGGAAGTCGATTTTTGTTCTGAGTTTTGAGCCCATAGCATCAGGGAGTTGTTAAGGGCTTTTGTGCCAGAACCAAACGGAGAAGTTGTACATGAAAGTGATATGGCTTGGAGAGGGAGTTCATCTCTCTGAGCCTCAAATTTTCCCATGTGGAAAATAGGAATAATTATGATGCGATCTCATAGGTTTGTTAGGAGGGAAAAAAAAGACAATGCTTGGAAACGTCTACATATATGTGCATATATATGTGGTTCTCCTGAGAACTACAAATTCAATTAAAAATGAGATAGAAAATACAACTCAATGGCATTATGGCCGTAACAAAGGGAAGTCCCCCTTCACTGGTTTGTGGTAGAACCGCTGGCTTGTCCAGGACAATCTTTCATAAAAGATGGATTTGCCCATCCCTGACAGACTCAGACCACTTCAGACCAAGCCTTGTTTTCCACAGTCAGAGTCAAAAGTGCATTGAAAAGTAACAAGGACTTTTGGTTTTAGGGATCAGAATGAGAGTGATTCTCTTTGAAGCTTTCACAAAGCCAAAAAGAATTTCACACCATTTTGAGTGCTGCAGGTGAAGAATTTAACAGCTGGTGGGAGTGCAAATTAGAGCCAATTATAATTTGATTGACCTGCCTTGACAGTAAAACTGTCTTCTCTAATTTAAAATGCCTAGCAGGATCCTCTCTGCCCTGGTAAGGTGGTGATTTCAAACGAAGAGCAGCTCAAACTAGGAAATTCTTTAACAATGCTATGACAGTAATAAAGATTTATTTATATAGTGCTTTTTTTTCCCTCTTGGACTAAAATTACTACATTCAAACCACGGTGAGTACAGGAATGAAAAAGGACTGGGCTGGGTAGAAATGAGTATTAGGGTTGGTGGCGACAGAATTTAGAAAATGCATGAAAATTTAGGAAAGTTGTGGAGAAAGGGGAAGTGTCTCAGTTCCCAAATGTAATTCCAGTTGTCATAATATTTGTAAAGAAACCAAATGTAGAATGAAAGAGTGTATTCTCTGAAATTGTTTTAAAATGGCATAAGAAAGCACATTTTATTCCTGAGTTTGATTTTAGAAGCTAACTTATCTGTTGCCTTATTTAACTAGGTCAAAGAAGGCATAGAGCTCTAGTTCAAACTCATCCTACTCATTCCCGATTTATTCACAATAGCTTGGGTTTAATTAGCTATACTTTATAAGAGAAAGAGTTGGTGGATATGCATTTCCTGCTTTGCCTTGAGTGAAATCTCCACGTCTTTTCTATTGACCTCTAATTCTGGTGCAGGTGATCTGCACACCACATTCTCCAGGCTCGTGGAAGGCAGTGCTCCCGAAACCATCCCCAAGACAACTTTATAAAATAGATTGAGGGCAAAAATAAAATTCAGCTAGGCTTGCAGCACAATCAGCAGTAATTATTAAGCCAGCTTGCCCTTTGTCTCGCTTCCTTATAGCTGGTTACTGTTTACTACTCCAGGAAGACCCCCAGGATAATGTGGCCCTTGTCACAAGATTCCTTGTTCTATAGATACAATCTGAGACATTGTGAGATGATAAGCTTTCCATTTGAGTTTCTCCTTTAGGTTCTGCATTCCAACAAAACTACCCATGCCAGCTGGTCCGAAGGGCCCAGTAGGAAGTTGTCTCGTGGGAGAATGCAGTTTCCAGATCCTGATGATTTCATCCCCTTACCATGACCAATCAATGACCCCAATTTTCTAGCCCATTGCCCTTCATGATTCCCTTAGAAACCCTTGCCCAGAACCCCTCAACTAAATGGATTTGAGGCTTGAGAACTGCTCCTGTTACTTCCTTTGGCAACCTTGCAATGATTAAACTGTTCCTCTGCTGCAAACCCTGTTGTCCCAGTGTATTAGTCTGTTGCTGCACAGCAGACATAACCTGGCAATCCTGTAATACTCCAAGGAGCCAACTGTGTCACTGTCAAACAGAGATTCAACAGATCTTCTCTCCAGTCCCACTCCTACCATTTAGGACTTGATCTTTGGAATGCTGCCCTCTTTGGTCTCACTTCTTACCATTTTCAAAATGGAAACAATAACATCTGCTTCCTGGGATATGGTGGTGATTGGTGGGATACCGTATGCAAAATGACTTGACACAATGTCTGGTCCAGACTAGCTTTCAGAAAACAGTGAGATTCTGATTCTTTCTCTGACAGGACCCCTTCACCTTCTCTCCGTCACTAAGGTTGGCTGGCCGCCTTCTTCTCTCTTCTTTCTCTCAGTGAACCTTCTGCAATGACCTGGGGGGAGACTGAAGGAGGAAAGATGGGGAGAAGGAGTGTGATTCTTGCCTCTTTGGTATGGTACTTAGAATGAATTTCACTAAGTCACTAAGTAACAGTGTCTTTCCTGCTGATGAGATTTTATAATTCTGATATTTGGGCACATTTATATGAAACATACTTTTGCAATTGGCTTCGAAATCTAATACTTTTATCATATGATTTGTATAAAAGTAAGTGAGAAAAGAAAGGAACATGGCTACCACAAAGGCCATAAACTTTACTTCATAGGAAACGGGATGGACACTTTCATTTTTTGATGTACCATATCAGTATGGTTACAACCAGAGTTCTACTGCCTTAAATTTTATGATAAGTAAGGTTGTCAATAGAAGCAGAAACCTGAATTCCAAACAATCAATTTAATGTACAAACTTGGATTTTAGCACGTAACTGTGTGTATCTGCATATAACAGAGCTTCATGTCAATGGCTACAAATCACTGGGAAGCTTCTATGTAAGGGGACAGAATAAAGTGATGGGCTTTGTGACAGTGCAGTCTCTCTCCTTTTCAAATTAATTCTGAATGAGGGTTAGGGTTTCTGGAAGTCCAGTCTTTGTATAATGAGAGCTTTCCTCTATTACTGTAAATATGGTTCCTAGGGTCTCTTTCTACTAAAAAAATTACTACTAATAAAGATATATGTAGCGATGGTTGTATACATCCTTGTTCACATCTGTGAAACTGAAATTTCTTGTGGGTAACACATCTGGCTTTTAAAAAATTACCTATAGGAATATTAAATAGTAAGCAAGGATCTCAGTAATCAGGTTCTGGAGTGCAGCCAACCCCTGAGCAATGAAATGATAATTTCTGCAACCAGGCCTGACTGCGCTGGACTTGGGCAGATGATGGAGGGGAGCAGGATGTGCAGGCAGCTGCTGTCTGGTGAACTGAAACGGGGCATTCACAAGGTGGGCAGACAGATGCCATAATGACCCACTAAAGAATATCCACATGCAATACAACATAGCTGTGAAACGTGGAGAAACAATGGTGGCAGATGGACAAAAACCTGGCAGGCAGCAGGCAGGGAGAAGCAGCTCATTTATAGCAAAAAGTCCTGGGTGGCTCAGGGAGGGACAGGAATCCAGACCCATACCAAGCCTGTAAACAGCAACAGGCCCTGTAAGCAGCCTTCATCCTTTTCAAATATTTGTCGACTGCTTGCTATGTGTCACATACTCGGCGAGGTGCTGCACGAGTGCAGGGATGAAGACAGGCTTATCAACTTCAACGAGCTTAGAATCCAATGGACAGGCAGTGGGTTTCTGTTTGTGTGAGACCATTTGGGAATTATGGGGTGGTTCCTGGCATTACAGGCATTTAACTGTCTTCAAAATTTGGTTCTTCTTTTTCTAGATCTTGGATGGCCTAACTTCAAAACCAAGGGAGACGGAAGAGTTTTAGAGGAGTAGAAGGCCGCAAGCAAGAACTGATACATTGCATCTCCAGCCATCTCACTCGAAGATTGTCCTTAGCTAAGACTGTTGAATGAGACAGCTATTCTTTAGTTTGTAGCCACAAAGCACAGAGGCATCTCCCCATGAATACACTGCAGGAAGGATGACCCGCCCTTACCTGGATTTTAGCTCTATCTAAAAATATATTTGTAGAAGAAGGAGCATTATAGTTTCCAAATGCAAAGGGCAATCTCCTTCTCTGTGTGTGAACGTGCATACAGACACACTTCTACAAGCAAACATTCTCCTTTATTAGCACAGTCATCATCATCACTGAGTTGGCAACTAAAAACTAAACTACAAAACTCTCATGTTAGCAGTTGATTAACTTTTAATAACTGGGTATAAACCATTCTTCGTTGTTTACAAGGCTCACTAAAAAGAAAAGGAGGTAGAACTGTGATGTGAAGTGTAGTTAAATATGTAGATGTCTTGGATTTGAGAATAGTTTGTAATGGATTAAAGGGTTAAGCTATGAAATTGTTGTCCTCTGTGACTTTTTCACACTAGAACAGACTGACACGGTTTCAGATAGTTTGGCTTCAACTTATAGATAGTAGGATAGAGATGATTGCCTATGAAGCAATTATTAAAGTAGCTGAACTTTGGCATGTTCTAGTTTAAAAGATTTAGTTTCACCTTTATCACCTCATGATCACTAGTTTGATCATCCTTAGAAAATGCAAAACTAATGATGTACATTTGACAAGTAATATACAAAATTATGTTTCATAGCTTTATTGTCAGAATTAAGCCATGTTCTAAATACAAATGAATAGTCTACAACCCACTAATGCCTAACTGTAAGTGTTAAGTCTATGTAAAATTAAGAGACAAATTTGTGCGTAGGAATAGCTTCTAATTATAAAAAATTTAAATAAAAATAATGGGATTTGCTTAATTTATTTATCACATACCGAGTAGACAGAGGTGACCAAAATGATTCATTATTTTTACGCTTTTCATGGGAATAAATTTGATAATATTAAGTGCTGGAGATAGAATATACTTACACTTGTATAACTTATATCCACTTACAGTGGGTGAATTTCATGTATTGTGTTGTATTAACTTGTGAACACACAGTTGGGAAGGGAGATTTGCAAAATCAAATTTTTCTCTTTAAAAACAAATTCATATTTCTGGCTGTGAAAGGTAAACTCAGAAATTAGCTCATTATTTCATAACTCTTTTAGAGATGTGGCATATACTTCTTAAAATGTTTTGTAATTTCTTTCCATCTTTAAAAAGTATAGAATAACATTTATCTGAGGAATTATTTTTTGTTTTCATATCATAACATAAAGCCCTAGTAGATGTTCAACAAATAATGATTGAAATAGCACATGTCTTCTAAAAATAGTGTCCTTCGATTCAATCACACTTTTAAAAATTCTTTTACCTGTTTTTTCATTAACCACTTATAAAGCACCTATTATGTTTTAAGCATCATGCCAAACACCCCAAAGAAAAGACACACAGGTAAAGTCTTTGGAGAGTCACAATCTACAGGAGAGAACAGAATGTAAATAGCTGAAATATGACATGTAGATTAAGGAGCAAACTCTGAAAGGGCCATTAGATCAGTCTAGGGCAGAGTTTCTCAACCTTCACACTATTAACATTTTGGGCCAGGTAATTCTTTATTGGGCAGCTATACTGTGCACTGTGGGTTTAGTGACAGATCTGGCCCCTGCCCACTAGTTGCCAGCAGGACTCTCCCGTATCAAAATATCTCCACCAAAAATGTGTCCATATATTGCTGAGTATTTGGAATGCTGGGTGTCAAAATGGCCTGTAGTTGAGAACAACTTCTCTAGAGAATCTATTTATAAAGAAGTGAAAAATATTTCTATTGATTTATTTTTAAATTATCATTATTATTTCACTCATTTTTTTTTCATTCAGACAGCATGCTTTTTTTTTTCTTTCTTTTTTGAGATGGAGTCTCACTCTGTTGCCCAGGCTGGAGTGCAGTGGTGTGATCTTGGCTCACTGCAATCTTCACCTCCCTGGTATAAGTGGTTCTTCTGCCTCAGCCTCCTGAGTAGCTGGGATTACAGGCATGTGCCACCATGCCCAGCTAATTTTTGTATTTTTAGTAAAGACTAGGTTTCACCATGTTGGCTAGGCTGGTCTCGAACTCCTGACCTCAAGTGATCCACCCTCCTCAGCCTCCCAAAGTCCTCAGCCAACATGCATTTATTGAGGAAGTTTGGAAATTAGCATGGATGGAGAAGATAGAGTGAAAACTTTCCCCTTCTATAGGAGATAAAGGATATCGGAGATTCTGAGTGAAACTTGGTTACCTGGATAGTTTCAATATTGTTATGATTAAGAAATGGGTTAATCCAGAAAGAGCGTGGCATAGATTACAAATTCCAAGAGGCAGGGATCAAATCTGTTTTTAAGAACTTTTGTTGAGGAATGATTTACGTACCATGAAATTCACCCAGTGTAAGTGGATAGAAGTTATACAAGTGTCAGTAAATTCACACAGTTATGCAGCCATTACCATGATTGAGTTTTAAAACATTTTATCATCTTGAAAGTTCCTGTGTGGATGTTTGCAGTCAATATCTGTTTCTACCCAGTTTCATGCAACCATCTATCCTTTTTCTATTGTGTAGTTTCCCTTTCGTAGACATTTTGTATAAATGAAATTATGTAATACATAGCCTGGCTTCTTTCAAGCAGTACAAGTGTTTTGAGGTCTAGTCATGTTGTTGCATGTTAACAGTAGCTTTTTCCTTTTTATTTATTCCATTGTATGAATACCAGATTCGGTTAATCCTTTCACTAACTGATAGCGGTTTGGATGGTTTTCAGTTTCTGGCTATCATGAATGATGCTAGTATGAACAGTCTTCTTGTGGACATATTTTCATTTTTTTTTAGTAGATAACTCAGAGTGAAATTGTTCAGGGTGAAATTGCTGAGTCATATGGAAACATTTTGATAAACTGCTAAACTGTTTTCTAAAAAGACCATGACATTTTATTCTCACCAACGAAGTGTGCAGTTTCCAGTTTCTCTACTTCCTTGTCAACACTTGGTAGTGTCAGTCTGTTTTATTTTAGCCATTTCAATAATTTTGTAGTGGTGTCTTTCATTGTGTTTTAAGTTTGCATTTCCCTAATGACTAATGATTTTGAGCATTTTTAAATGTACTTTTCTGCCATGTGTATATCATCCTTGGGGAAGTATCCATTTAAATCTTTTGTGATTTTAAAATTTTGTCTTATTATTGAGTTGTAAGAGTGCTTTAAGCATTCTGAATAGAAGTCTTTTATGAAATGTATGTTTTGCAAGTATTCTCTCCGAGTCTGTGGCCTCTATTAATTTTCTAATGATGTCTTTTGAAGAGCAAAATTTTTTATATTTGATGTAGTATAGTTTATCACTTTTTTTCCTTTTCTAATGATGTTTTGATCTCATTGCTAAAAAAAAAAAATTGTCTCACCTAAGTGACAAAAATTTTCTCCCAGGAGTTTTATAGTTTAGCTCACTCTCATAGTTAGTTCAAGCATCCATTTGCATTAACATTTTTTTATGATGAAAGTTAAGGATCAATGTTCGTATTTAACTTTGTGTATGAATGTCCAATTGTTCTAGCATACTTTCTGGAAAGCCTGTTCTTTCTCTGATGAAATGTCTTGGCACTATGTTGAAATCAATTGACCATATATGTTTCGGTTTATTTCTGAATTCTCTGTTCCATTTTTTATCTATGTGACTATTCTTACAACCAGTGCCACATTGTCTTGCTTACCGTATAGCTTTACAGTAGGTTTTGAAATCAGTGAGTACAAATCCTAAGAAGTTTGTTATTCATTTGTTTTCAGAATTTTTTCAGCTATTTAAGATCCTTTGTATCCCCATATTAATTTTAGACCTACTTGTCATCAATTAAAAAAAAATGCTTCTTTTAAGGCAGGGTCTTACTCTGTCAGCCAGGCGGGAGTGTGGTGGCACAATCACAGCTCATTGCAGCATCAGTCTCCCAGGCTCAAACTATCCTCCCACCTCAGTTTTTGATTTTTTGTGCGGATAAGGTCTCACTATGTTGCCCAGGCTGGCCTTGAAATCCTGAGCTCAAGTGATCCTCATGCATGGGCCTCCCAAAGTGATGGGAATGCAGGCATGAGCCACTGCACTCAGACTTCCTGGGACTTTAATAGGAATTGTCTTGAATGTGAAGATCAGTTTGAAGAGAATCCCTGTCTTAATAATACTGACCCTTTCAACACAGGAATGTGGTTTATCTTTCCACTATTTTAGGTCTCCTTTAAGTCTTGCCATTCTTTCAGTAAATTTATTTCTAGGTATTTATTATTATTGATGCTTTTGTGAATGAATTTGTTTTCTTAATTGAGTTTTTAAATTGATTGGTGCTAATATTTAAAAATGCCACTCATTGAATTTTGTATATTGGTTTTATAACTGTGACATTACGAAATTTGTTTACTTATTCTAGTCAATTTTTTGGTAGATTTCTTCAGCTTTTCTATATCGAAGATTATGTCTGTGTATAAAGATAGTTTTACATCTTCCTTTACAACCTTCATGCCTTTTGTTTGTCTTGTTTTGTCCCACAGTGCTAAATAGAAATGGTGAGAGCATGAATTTCTTCCTTGTTCCTGATCTTAGGAGGGTAACTTTCAGTTTTAACCATTAAGTTTGATGTTTGTTGTAAAAGTTTTCTGTAGATGTCTTTTCTCCAGCTGGGGAAATTCCTTTCATTCCCAATTTTGTGAAAGTTTATATAATGTATCAAATCATCAAATGATTTTTTTCTATGTATTAAGATGATTAACTTTTTCTTTATTTTATTATGGTATTTTATGTTAATTGATTTTAAGATGTTAAAATAACTTTGCATTTTTGGGAAAAACCTCATTTGACTATTGTGTATAATCTTTTTTATATGCTTTTAGATTTGATTTGTTAATGTTTCTCAAGGATTTAAAAATCTGTCCATGAAGGATATTGGGCTATAGCTTTCTTTTTTCTTTTTTCTTTTTTTTTTTTAGAAAGAGAGAAAGAAAGAAAAAGAATTAAAAAAAAAGAAAAAGAAAAAAAAAAGAATAAAGGAAAGGAAGAAAGAGGAAGAGGAAGAGGGAGAGAGAACAGGGGTGTTGCTTTATTGCCTGGGCTAAAATGCAATCTAAAAATGGGTATGCCTGTAATTATGTTTAATAATAGAGACAGGAAGAAAATAATTAACAAGCAGCCAACCAATATTTCATTTAAACCTGTAAATACGTGTGATGTAGTACTGATAAGAGTGTATGTTTTGTGTATTTAAAGTGGAGAGTTCTATGAATGTTAATTAAGTATACTTGTTCCGGATCTGAGTTCAAGTCCTGAATATCGATGTTAACTTTCTGTCTCATTGATCTGTAAGTCTCCCACTATTATTGTGTGGGAGTCCAAGTCTTTTTATAAGTCTTATATATCTGGGTATTTTTGTATTGGGTGCATATATATTTGGGATCTTTAGCTCTTCTTGTTACATTGATCCTTTTATGTAATTTCCTTCTTTGCTTCTTTTGATCTTTGTTGCTTTGAAGTCTATTTTATCAGCAAAAATTGCAACTCCTACTTTCTATTTTTATTTTTGCTCTCCATTTGGTTGGTAAATTTTTCTCCATCCCTTTGTTTTGAGTCTTTGCGTATCCTTGCATGTAAGATGGATCTGGATGTAGCATACCAATGGGTCTTGGCTTTTTTTGCCTGTCTGTGTCTTTGGATTGGGGGATTTAGTCGATTTAAATTTAGAATTAATATCAATATATATGAGTTTGATGCTGTCATTTAATGTTGGCTGGCTGTTTTACCAGTTAATTGATGCAATTTCTTGATTATGTTGATGTTCTTTATTTTTTGGCATTTTTTAGAAAGGCTGATACTTTTATTTTAATTCCTTTATCTAGATTTAGTATCAGGTTAATAGTGGTTTCATAGAATACAATGGAAAGTATGCTCTCCTTTTCTATTTTCTGAAACAGTTTTGGTAGACTTAGTTTTATTTCTTTCTTAGATGTTTGATAGAATTCATCAGTGATGCCATCTGTGCCTGAACTTTGTGGGGAGACTTTAAACTACTAATTCAATTTCTTAGCTTGGTTTAATTATATTCAAAGTTTCTATTTAATCTTGAGTCAATTTTGATAATTTTTGTCTTTCTAGAAATTTTTCGACTTATTCTAAGTTAATAAATTCATTGGCATTAAGTTGTTTGTGATATTCTTTTATAAGCCTGTTAATTTCTGTAGTGTCTGTAGTCATGTTCCCTCTTTCATTCCCAAATTTGGAAAAATGTGTTATCTGTCTTGTTTCTTGACTGACGTCTAGCTGGCCTACTGTTTCAATTTTGTTGATCATATCAAAGAACCAAAGTTTTGACTTTATTGATTATCTTCTATTGCTTTTTTCCATTTTCTAGTTCATGACATTCTGTTCTGGTTTTTATTATTTCCTTCCTAGTACTTTGTGCTTAATTTGCTATCTTTTTCTAACTTCTCAAGACAAAGACTTACATTATTGATGTAAGGTATTTTGCCCTTTCTGATAGAAGTGTATAAAGCTCAAATTTCTCTCTAAGCAACATTTTAGCTGCAAGACATAGACTTTGATATATTTGTCTCATTTACATTCAGTTCATGATATTTTTTGAATTTTCCTTATGATTCGTTTTGTGACTCATGAGATATTCAGAAGCATGTTGTTTTATTTTGAAATATTTGGGATTTCTAAGATTTCTGTTTGCTATAGAAAAGAATGTATACTTTGGGTTGGGGGGTCTGTATATGTCAGTTTGATCAAGTTGTTCAAGACTTGTGTATCCTTGCAGATTTTCTGTTATGATCTATCAATTACTGAGAAAGGAGTATTCAAGTCTCTCTATATAAATATCGAATTATCCATTTCTCTTTTCAGTCTATTTTATGTCAATTTTTTTGGCCCTGGCGATAAGGTATGTGCACATTTACGCTTATTATATCTTCTGGTCATATCAATACTTTGATCATGAAATAGCTCTCTTTGTCTCTAGTAATATGTCTTTTCTTAAAGTCTATTTTGTCCAATATTAGTATAGCCACTCTGATTCTCCTATAGTTACTATATTCATGCAGCACAGTGAATATGTAAATTTAACATATGTAAATTTAAGGCATTTCTCTTGTAGATGGCATATAAATTGAATCTTGTTTGTTATTGTTTGATAATTTCTGCTTTTTAATTGAAGCAGTGAGCTGATTAATGTTTAATGTAATTAATGTAATTATTGATGTCATTGAATTATTCCCACATTTTGCTATTTTTTCCCCATAGGGCTCATGTTCTTTTTTCTTGTTCCTTTATTCTTCTTTTGCTGAATAGTTTGTGTTAAATAAATATTTTTTAGTGTGCCATTTTAAATCCTCCATTTATTTTTTAGTTGTAGTTATTGAAAACTTAAAAATGTGGTTGCTTTAGAGATTACAATATTCAACTTTAATTTATGACAATCTCAGGTTAATACTCGTTTAATTTGAGAAGAGTATAGTAACTAACACGACTCAATTTTTTTGTTCCTTCTAGTGCTATTATTATATATGTTATATCAATGTCAGGTATAAACCAAAAAATATGGTGTTGTAATTAATGCCTTAAACAACCTTATATCTATAAAGAAATTAGTATAAGAAAAGGGAAAAAATATTAAAGATCTTTAATCTTTAATATTTATCCATTTGCTTGCCATTTCAAATTCTCTTTATTTCTTTGCAGAGGCTCCAGTTACTCTGGTATTTCATCTCGAAGAACTTAAATTTTAGTATTTATTGTGGCAAAGTTCTGCTATAAAGGATTTTTCTCATTTTATCTACCTGGAAGTTTCTTTACTTCAATTTCTTTTTGAACAATGATTTTACTGAATATAGGTTTTCAGGTTGACGTTTTTTTTCAGTGCTTTGAATACGGTATTCCACTGCCCAATGGGTTACATTATTTCTGATGAAAGTCAGCTGCTTATCATATTATTCTTTTGTGCAGGATGAGTTATTTTCTTTTGCTGCTTTAGAGATTTTCTCTTTGTTTTTATCTTCTGGCAGTTTAACAATTGTGTATATGTGGTTCTGTTTTGCTTATTTTGATGCTTGCCAAGCTTCTTGGATCTGTAAGTTAATGACTTTCATCAAGTTATGGGCAATTTCAGCCATAATTTCTTCAGTGATTTTTCTCAACCTTTCCCTTGTCTTCTGCTGGAACTCCCATTACACATATGTTGAAATGCTTGATGTTATCTGGCAAGCCTTTGAGGATCTGTTCATTTTTATTTTTTTATTTCTCTCTGTTCTTCAGATTTAACAGTTTCCATTCACCTGTCTTAAAGATTCCTCTTCTTTCTTCTGCCATTTCAAGTTTGCGGTTTTCTTAGCTAGTGAATTTTTTCTTTCAGTTATACTCTTAAACTCTAGAATTTCCATTTGGTTCTTTTATATAATGTCTATTTCTCTTTGTGTACTTCTTCCTTGTTGACCAGTTGTTAGCATATTTTTCTTTTATCCTTTGAGCATTGTTTTCTTTTTTGTTTATTGTTTTAGTTTAATTATTTGAACTAGGACAGCTGTCTAAAGTCTCATCTGCTAAGCCTAACACCTAGGATCACACAGAGTCAGTTTCTAAAAGTTGTTTCCTCCCAAATCTCCCAAGTACGGGTCACACTTTCCTGTTGTTGTTGTTGTTGTTTTTACATGTCTAGTAATTCACTTTGTGGAAATCCCTTCTCTCACAATGTGTAACTGCTGATACCTTGGCCCATCTGTTTTTTCTCTTTCTATTTTTTAACCTGGCTTTCTAGAGGTCACTCCTCTGTCTGTATAGTTTAATGGTCAACTAATGATGGCTCAAGTTTTGTTCAAACACCTTGAACCTATTAGACTTCCATCCTGTGCCAATTGAGTTATGTGAGGAACATATTCAACCTCTCTTGATTTTCACATTTCCTTAGGGTCCTTTGGATTGCTCTTACACACTGCTAGTTTAGTAGTCAGCCAGAGATGTGTGGAGAGTTATCTCAGCCCTTTTATGATGTTCTAAATTCCAAGATTGCCCCATTAAGTTTCTGGCTGGTCAGACACTCACCTTAAACTGAGAAACATGACCTAAGTCTAGAAATGCTGCAGCTTTTTACAGTCTATTCCAAACCAAAGTTGCCATATTTAGCTGTGAATGTAATAGAAGTTTGTCCCTTTCCCTATACCCCAAGGCAAGTCTGCCTTCTTTGGCAGCAAAGTCCCTTTCTAATTGCCACCCGCCTAAGTTGGTATGGCCATATTCTTGCCAATTGAGCTGAGGAAGGGAGAGCATAGGAATAGCCCAGGCAAGAGGCCACAGACTTCCATCATTCTTGCCCAAAAGCTCTATCCGTTTTTGTGTATGGGAATAAATGCTGCTTTAATTTGTGTTTTGGCTTTGGTAGGTTTCCGCATGCCAAAACAAATTTTTTAAAAGACAATTTTGTCTGTTTCATACTTGTTTTCTCTAAAGGAGAATCACCTGACCTCTTCATTGTTTTTATTTTTGAGACAAAGTCTTGCTCTGTCACCTGGGCTGGAATGCAGTGGCATGATCATAGTTCACTATAACCTCAAACTCCTGGGTTCAAGCCATCCCCCGCACTTCAGCATCTTGAGTAGCTGAGAAGACTGGTACACCCACTCCTGGCTATTTTTAAAAAATATATTTTGTAGAGACAGGGTCTTGCTGTGTCACCCAGACTTGTCTTCAACTCCTGGCATCCAGTGATTCTCCCTCTTTGACCTCCGAAAATGAGGGGATTACAGGCATGAGCCATCATTGCCTGGCCATTATTTTTATTTTTAAATTTTATAGGTATATAGGAAGCATACACATTTGTGTGGTACTTGAGATATTTTGATGCACACGTGACTTGTTCATATTGCCAATACTAGAAGGAAAAATCTGTTTCTATAATAAATTTGCTACAGAGTAGTATTTAATAAATACGTGTTGAGCATGATTTGTTGAAAGGCAGAGTCTGTGCTGAAAAGCCTTCAGAGCATAATCGACTAAGTATCTCAAGATGCCAGGTTATTCTAGGCACAAAAAATAAATGTTTGTTGAGTGAATACATGATCTAAAGCATTGGCCAACTTTTTCTTTGCTTTTATGGGAAAGAAATTAAGAAGTAATAAACTAGAAAATCTTGTGAATCTTTGTTTTTGATATTAAATGTATTGATTTATTTGAGCCATTATATTAGATTCTGCTAAGATAAGAAAAATTCCATACTCTTCTACATCTTAAGAAGACTTTGCAGAGGTTCAACACCACTTACTTTTCATTTGAATAAAAAAAGCAGAGTGACTGCAATGCAGGTAACCTTTCCCTGTAAAGGTTTTTACCCTTTTCTAGTTCAAACTTCTGCATGAGTTTGTTGGAAGTTTTGGTGATATTCACAGAATGTGTCAATAGGATGGTGCTGTGTTTAATTAATAAATGTTTCCATTTAGGGATTAAACAAATTCTAGCTGTGAAGGAAGCCGTCTTCATAAAGCCAGGTATTTCTGAACTATGTTGATGGATTGGGTTTATTATCTCGCTAAAAGCTTCATTTAATCTGAAACTATGCATCAGAGGTCTCAGATTGACAGCCTGGATCCAGCCCACAAACATGTTTAATTTGGCCTGAACAGTGTTCTAACAAAATCTCTTGTTATCATTTAAAAATCAGAGATTTTGTGTAGCAATATAGATTTTCTAATTTGAAGATCTCACAAAACAGCTTCACTCCCCTGAGGCAACAATTGGCCATCAGCCCTTTAGAAGGTCCTAGAGCTCTGCTCTCCAGCTCACCTCAGTCCTAGCCTAGCCCTGCCTAATTCACTTTTTAATGACTGCCTGACCCTGTAGACATTTGATTTCACGATTTTTTTGGGACTGTGAATTTCTCTAAGGCCAGGTTGCTACCAGGGGGATAAATTGGTCATCAGTGGAGGATTAAGCCGCTTGTATTTATCATAAAGGAACGTGGATCAAATAAAAAGTATTTGAGCCGGATTAGAGAATTTTTTTTGCATACAGAGTATGTATCAGTGAAATCATTTAAAACTAAATTTGGAGAGATTTGGATAAAAAGTCTTTGAGCCATGTTAGAGAATAATTTTTTGTATCCAGAGTACATATCAATGAAATCATTTAAAACCAAATTTGGATAGCTAGGAGGAATAAATTCTAGTGTTATATGCCATTGTAGGATGACTATAGTTAACAATAATATATTAAATAGTTTTGAATAGCTAGAAGAAGGATATTGAATGTTCCCTGCACAAAGAAATGATAAATATTTGAGATAATGGATGTGTTAATTACCCTGATCTGATCAATATACATTATATGTATTGAAACACCAATGTACAATTATGTCAAAACAATTTTTTAAAAAATTAAAAAATCAGAAAGCTAAAATGGGGTATGGGGAAAAATAACATTGCTATATCTAAAATAATTAAATTGAAATATAAATGTAATGTATTCATTCATTATTCATTGATTCACAGAATATTTATGGATTGAGTGTTTCTGGTTCCATCATCTCTCTTTAAGACCTGCAGTTCCTCATGTATGAAAAGCATAATATAATAAGTGTTCTATACCTAATAAAATAACTCTTCCATACACATACTGTGGATAAATGAATAAATGAATGAATTGCATCCATATTATTTCATTGCACTAAAAAATGAGATAACTTCCTCAATTTTCCCACTCTCAGCAGCTCTCAAATTTCTACTTTAATTGATTTAAAATTACTATCTAGTGTATTAAAATTTTTTACACTTTGTTAATAAAAAAAGGGAGTTTTAAAAAACCAATCTGAAATATGAAATATTTTAGCTATAATTGGGTCTGAACAGTCTAGTTCTCATAAAGCAGAAAAAAACCCAAACTTGTGGAATCAAGCAGCTTATTATCATGAAGAAGACTTCAGCCTTCCAGTTTCTGGATGAAACTAGGGACGGTAATGTTAGAAACCTGAGTGGACCCTTTACCTGAGAAACGTGTTAATCTCTTAGTAATCAAGACTAGAGAGCATGCAAAATATGCATCAATATAAAATCGACTAACACAAATTCCAGGGTCCTAAGACCAAATAACAGTAAGATCTGTAAATATCAAGGAAAACACAGATTTAAAATTTCAGATCAGATTCATTCCTCCACTCATAGCTTATACATATTATGGCTAGAAGCTGGAAGTAAGTCTATGCTCTGATTAACTCTGCTCTGGGAGACCAGGCTCTCATGAGAGAGCGGACAGAGAGGGGTTGGGGGCGGGGAGATTGGGAGCACTTCAGAGAAAACATCTGAGAGAAACGCCTGGGACTCTGCCACCCAGCTCCCTGGCCCCTGGGAGGAGCCGTGGCAGATATCCGGGATGAGGCCGCCTGTTGGTCCCTCAGCGGCATCCTTATCAAGTCAGCTGTGGTAAGTGATATTCTTGATACTTGATGTTTTGCCAGAAGTCAGAATATTGCTTTTCTCTTGAATCTATATATGCTGCTTAGAAGCCACTGGGTTTCTTGGCGTGTCTATTTAGAATTACAGATATCCCAGTGAAAATTTTCAAACATCATGGAACATGTGTTATCAATCGGGGCACATGTAGATATTTGGACTCACAGAGACAGTGGAGTGTCATGAAAAAGCCATTGCATCAGGAATCATGAGGCCTGGGGCCTAATTGTATCTTTGACTGTAATGTGTTTTAGCAAGGGGACTTAACTGCACGGAGGCACTGCCTTCTCTTCATGGCAGACCATCCCCAACCATTGCTGCTATCTCCATAAATCCCAAAGGAAAAGAATACTCAGTCTATTCCAGAGCTGCAAGACTTAAAATTTTCTGGTCAGGATTATAGGCTCCAATTCATATAGGAGCTCCTGGTCTTTTAGCAGAAATAGAAATGTCTTCAAATGCGGTACACAGAGAATTTTTAAAAATAAATCGGAAAGTCATTGGTTGTTTGAAGTAAGAAAAAGACTTAATTTTATAAATTAAAACGACAGAGCCCAAAACGAGCAGGAATTCCAGTTGCTGACTATGAATATCTGAATACAGCACTACTTTCTAATTGCTTCACTTGCTACAGAGAGAAATAAAACTGTGAGACTGTGAAGTGTATAAAGGATTCTACCGCTCTCTCGGGGCTCAGAGACCCACAGATTGAAGAAAGTAAGTGAGTGCCTTTCTGACCATTGAATTCCTCACTCTCATTGCAAGTTAGAAAGCTCAAAGGACTTTAATGAAACCAGTCTTTGCACTTCCTAAGAGTGCTGAAACAGCTGGAGAGACAGCGCCATCTCGCGTCGACCTGAAACAACTCCCTGGCCATCATTTGTGGAAATTGGCCCCAGTAACTTCCATGAAATAGGGCAAAGAAAATAAATCCATCAAAGCTGGAAAACAGAGAGAAATGCCAGCTGAAAGCATTTTTGACTCTTGATGACTTCAAAAGCCAGGAAACTTAATCCCAGCCTTATGTTTCTTTCTCCGTGCCCAAAAGGCAGCCGAGCTCGTCACTAAACCAGGGGAGGTGAAGCAGGTCACTAAGTTTATAATGTAGTTGGTTACTGGCTTTCATTTTTTCTCTGCATCCTGGCAGCAGGATACAGGCAGCTTGTTATAATTTAGAGGGGGCTCCTGGAAAGCCTGCTTGCTGGGTATATTTCTGTAGGCGTGGGCTCACTGGGAATATTATTACCTCATGGAGTCACTAGTTTAATAGCATTTCTTCCACTTCATTCAGCACAGCACCAAGTTACAGTGACTCTGGCTCCAGCACATTGCAGATACACATTGTTCCCTGCAGCATCGTGTCTTCATGCTCCCATGTGGGTCCCAGCCACACTGCCTGCTCTTGCACACATGCGCCGTTCTCACACCTGCAGGCTCTCCGGCAGGGTCTTCTCTGCCTCCTACGTCCCCAGCTGGTTTGCACCTCTCTCTACCCCTTTCCTCTCCCCTATTCTCCTACCTCCCTCTTCCCACACCTTTCCTTCTACTCTGTCATAATAACTATCATTTGCGGCACCTGTCATCGCTTTGCACATCATTTGCCACTTGAGATATTGCTGTGTCTGTCTCGCAGGCCAGGAGACTGTGGCTCCTGGAGGTAAACACAATCGGGGAGGGGAGTTCTCTGCTCTCCTCATGCCGCTTCCAGTCTCCTGAAGTCCCTGCCACCGAGGGAGCTTCACTAGCAGTGACACCCCTGACCACCCGATGCCCCTCTGGCTCCTCTGAGGAGAGGAGTGATTTCATCACATGGTTCCTAGGGAGAACAGGGTTTGTGCAGCACAGTCCCCAATGCCCTGCCCCCTACAGGAGTGAGGTCGCCTGCAGAGAGCCTGCCTCTGGTTCGTCTGTTCCTTCTCCGCATCTGTACATTTCACAGGCCACTTCGTCCCTGTGCTGTGGAGGCATGGGTTGGGGAGGCTGTCCCATCTGGAGGCTCAGGAGCAGGGAAGCCTACCCCACAGATAGAAACCACGACCTCCACCATCAACCCTCTCCGTAACGAGGGGTTATTTTCATCTCCCACCTCTCTTGGTGCAGACCTTTGGTGTGTTCTTTACTGGGATACCTTGAACTAAAACACTTAGGAAAGCAGTTTTTTTTTTTTCTATACAAAGCAGAAGGTTTAGAAGTTTAAATTCTAACTTCAGATGATTCAATTCCAAATGAGGGCTTTTTTATTTTATTTTTTTAGTTCAGAACCAATTTGCTGTGGTTAGAGAATGCTCTGGGTTGGCGATCGGGAGGTCTGGGCTCTACACGGGGCTTGGAGCTTTCCAGCTTTCCAGCTTTGACGGAGAACCTGCTCTAGGCTTTGGTTTCCCCAATTATGGCTTCTGTGATTCCAGGATCAAGAGATGGCCATTTCGAGGCACCGAGAAGAGGGGATGCTCACTTGTTAAGTCCTTCATCCTCTTGAATTGAGCTACTGCTTGTTTAACTTTTCCCTTTTTGGAGAATTTAATGCTTTTTCCAGAGACAGCATTTGTCTAGGACTCCTCCCCGTCCCCGCCCAACCCTTCCCCCGCCCCCAGCCTCTATCACAGTTAAGAGCAAGCCTCAGACCTTCTTCATTTGTTGTTATTCATCCTGAGCACGGAGCTGCTAGGATGTTAGATTTTTTTCCTTTGAGGCCAAAATTGGGACACTTGGATTAACAAGTTACTTTCTTTTTGATTTGGAAAGTTACCCACTTTGAATCACATTGAGGTATGTATGCATTTACTACTTTGGCTTTATTGAGAAGAATGACGTAATGTGGATTGTGGAGAAACTGTGGCGCTTAAAGTCACCTAGAGGAAAGTAGAAGAGGCAGGAAGTCCACGGCCTCTGTTTTGCAAAGACAGGCAAGAATAGGAGGTGAGAAAGGGATGTAGTTTGTCCCCTCCCAACTGCGGCCTCACTCTTTGCCCAAGCTCACTCTAGTCTTAAGATATTTTAGCACCGTTTTAGGTTATCAACTCCCTTGAAACAATTACTTGCTTCCTAAGACCCTGATACACTGAACACTGCCGATGTGAGAGACAATCTGCATTGTGAGCGGCCACCACCGTATTCTCCTCCCAAGTTCAAGTCTACTTCTCTTGACACTGAAAAGAATGAGCTCTGTCCTGGACTTACAGCAAGGGGAGAATTGGCGTGGAATGTGATTAATGTGAGGCATGTTAGTTTTGATGCCCTTCTGGAAAATTGACAAATATTGTCTCCTTTGTTCCTCCTTTTTTCTTTGGTGAAATCATTTATCCTCTCTGGTTAATGCCATCTATATGCTGTTAATTCCAAAACTGGTATCTCCATCTTGGACCTGGCCTCCAAGTTGCAAACACACACACACACACACATGCACACACGAGCGCACAGAGTATATATATATATATATACACACGCAATATTTATCTATAAATATGCATGCATATAATTATTGCCTCCGTATCGGGAGGAGGAAACATTTGGGTGCCCAACAGGAACAAAGTTAGTAAGCCCCAAACTAAGCCCCAGATATTTTCCTCCCAGGTCTGCTCTTTCCTAGCCTTCTTCATCTTTCATCTCAAAAAGTGGCTTCTTTCTGGCATCTTGGGCCAAACGCTGGAGTCATCTTTGACTGCTCTCTCTCACATCCCATGTCTGCCCTGTCACCAAATCCGGTCATCTCCGCTTCCAATTATACCCAGGTTTTGACCATTTTCTTTACTTTCCCGGCTAGTACCTTGGTCTCAGCTGTCCACATCTCTTGCTTGGACAGCTGCAGTGGCCCCCAGCCAGTCTCTCTTGCTCCCTTTTGTCCCTCTCAGCCTAGCAGTTTGCATGTTCCTGCTAAAACGCGTCAGATTGTGGCACCCTGCAAAAAACCTTTCTGATGGTTGTCTATGTCACTCAGAGTAGAATCTGCTCCATTGTACTCTTAGCGGCCTCTATGTCCTCTCCGTTCTCATCTCCTCATTCTGTTTCTGCTGCATTGATCTCTTTGCTTTTCTTTATGCTAGGCATGCTCTCGCCCCGCATCTGTGCACTTACTGGGTCCTCTGCATGGATGCTCTTCCCCTGGAGTCCACGTGGCTCACCCCTGCCTCCTGTAGCTCTTTGCTCCAATGTGTGACCCTCCTCTGATTATTCTTCTAAAATTGCACCCCTTGCCACCAATTGTGTCCTTGCCACTGTCCCTGCTTTATGCCCTTTGCATTGATTACTGTTTAATGTACTCTGTATGCAACTGATTTATACTGTTTCCTCCGGAAGAAGGCAAGCTCTGTTAGGACAGGGTTGTTCCCAGCTATGTCCTCAGTGATCCAGGTACTCAGCGAATATTCGTTGAATGCTTGAAGGAAGATGAGGGACGAATTGCGGATGAGGACGAATTGCATCGAGCAGGCAGTCAGTCATTTCAGCAATAGCAGGTAGGCTTGTGATGGGGTTGAGGAGGAGGATTGAGACTCACTAGAGTGTCCTGCTCCAACAGGTGTTAACTCAAAACAGGACTATGTTCGGATAACAGAAACGATATTATTAGAGGTTTATTTTCTGCTTAGAGTTATTATTTAACTTCATTTGATTGAACAGACGTTTATTGAGTAACTGCCTTGCCACAGTGCTGGGGCTGAGGGTACAAATATGGTCTCTGTTCTTGTGTAGAATAAGACTGAGGTGATAAATTCATGCATAAATAGATCACTTCATACAGAGCAGCCTGTGCAGTGCCGAAGCACTCCATCCAGGGTAAACACTTCCTATCTCTTCAGTGACTTTCTCCTCTGAATGTTTACCAGCTTGTGGAGGAGAGTGTGTCTGGATTGGCAGGGGTGGAAGGGAGAAACTGCATGCATTTACTCCAGAAGCATCTCATGGATAACAGCCCTCAGGAATGGTAATTGAGGACAATCGTTGCCAAATAATACTTGGATGGGCTGACCCCTGTATTAAGAACTTACTGTTTACTTTGAATAAATTTTAGAAATTTTCAGTGCCTAATAACTTTTTTTCTGCAAAGGGAAATTAATAAATTCTTCCTTCCATGAGAGGATTAGTGCAGGGTGTGCCTGGGTGAGCCCATCTTCACCTTGATTCCTGTGAGTAAACTGCAGCTCACCCTTACTCTGTCTGTCACAGTGTCATTTTGGGGTGTGGCTAGTCATTTGTGTATTCTGTGCTCTCTGGGAGCCTGAATTCCTTCTTTAATTGTTGGCTGAGCACATTGTGGACAGGGAAACTTCCTGCGCAAAAACAGAAGTATTTCAGTGACTTGGGTGTTTGAAATAAGACAGTGCTTTGTTGAGAATGAAACGTCCTCTTTGGGATTGAGTCTGCTTTTCTAAAGGGTTACTTTGAGCTCAAATGCTTAACTATCCTTCCTCCAGGTGCCAGAGATCATCTTTCCAGGAAGACTTTTCTGGCATTTCTTCTCCATCCCCCACAGTCTGGATCAAGTGCGCCCCTTTGTGTGCCCCTAGCACTCTAAATTTCCTTTATTCCAGCCCATCTGGAATCAGACCAAACTTTCAGATGGAGCACAGTCCTCAGTACAGATAGAAGTCTGCCCAAGGCTTCTGACATTGGCCATAAGTTTGGGGGTCTTTGGGGGTACCCCCACTTTAGAACAACTGGGTGCAAATATAGGGGTCCCCACTGCTCAAGACTCCCTCGGCTTGATAATTCACTAGAGAGACTCACAGAACTCCCTAAAAATGCTGTATTTAACCAGGAAGAAGTCTGGGAGGTTTCCAGACTTGAAGTTTCCAATATCCTCAGGGATGAGTTACCCTTCCAGCAATGAGTGACAATGCGCTGAGAGTATTGCCAGGCAGGGAAGATCTCCCAAGCTCACCCTCCGGAGTGTTAACTGAGGCTTCATTACATACACCGATTGATTAAATCATCGGCAGGCAGCTGAACTCGGTCCCCAGGCCTCATCCTCTCCCTGAAGGTGAAGCTGATATCTTAAGACTCATGCACCAACCTTCTAATCATGTCATTGATCTTTGCAATGTGGCCAGCCCGGTCCTGAGTCATCTTGTTTGCCATCAGCTGCAGGTGTGGTCTGAGGGGTGCACCGTGGGTAACACGCGTTCCAATCACCCAGGAATCTCAAGGGTTTAGAGGTTAGCTCTCAGGATCTGGGGACACAGGCCAGCCGACTCTTTATCACACACAGCCCCTCCCACACTGTATTTGCTGCATTTCTCTCTCTCTCTAATTAGCCTCTTGAGGGCAGGGAATATGCTATTTTGTTCATCATTGTTTTTGTATTTAACACAAATTCAATTTTTTGTGTCAATATTATCAATGTGAAATAAAAGCAATTATTGGACAGATTGTATTCTGGCATTCATTTTAAACCATTACAATTAGGGAATTGCTCAAATCATAAGGTAAGTATAGTTAAGGCAATTGTGCTGGTCTGGGATTTTCTTTGTGTCTCATCTGGTTTCCTGTAGCCCACTGATTTTCTTCTAGATGGAGCTGGTCCACTCCTCAGACTTATCCAAGCCACTTCCAGTCAAAATAACTGTTTTTTTATACTGATGTCAATATGCAGAAAGACTGTTAGTGTGGAGATTTATAAAGTCTCCATCAACTGTATTTACGTAGCTCTAACTCTTAGCTACTGCACAGATCCTTGCAAATGCTGGAACAATCAGTTTCCTTTCTTAAATGCTCACTATGCAAGAAACTAGCTGCTTTATTTGTTTTAATTCGTTTTGCTGCTATGGTATAGCTAACGTAGGGTGACATGTGGCAGGGAGGTTTCAACTGCTGTAACTTTCATTGAAATGAAGGCTACTTCCAGGCTAAATTATAGTCACCTTTTTGAGGCAAAAGGTTTTCCCCATCTTTATGAGTCAAAGCACCTTTGTTCTGTGATTGCCTTTTAGGCTGCATTGTTAAAGGTCTCGCTGGCTACCAAAAACACCCCTTCTCACGGGCTCTGGTAGTCTGATTCTTGCTTTAACCATTTCATGCCAATGACTGTGTCGACTATACACTGAGGAAAATAGTAGAAAATTGAGGCAGAGGGGAATTGGATTATCGAGAAGCCATGGATAGAAAACCATCGCTCGGAGGGGCTCTAGCAGGGAAGGAAGAATAGCAGCCAGCTGAGAATAGAAGGTGACTCTCCTGCTCCAGCAGGAGCTACTGGCATGTTCTCTGATGAGAGTTTCACGATGGCAGCTGTGAAGTGGCATTCACTTGCCGGCTGCAGAGCATGCATTCTTCCTGGACTTTGGCTTGTCCCTGAGTCTAGGAGACGTTTGAGGAATGGGTGGTGGGGAGAGGCAGGTGCTTTGTTGGGGTAAAAGGAAAGCATTTAACTAGCGTTGGCCTCATCTCAGTCTCCAATGCAAAGCAGCATCCATATGAAGAGTTAACACAGCTTAAGAACGGCTTAAGTATTCCATATCCTTTCCAGAAATTTTAGAAAATAAGGATAAGCAAAAGATGTTCCTATCCTTATATAACTATAAAATATATAAAAAGCACCTGGGCTCTATCCAAGGTCATCAAATGTTCAAAGTCCAGCTCTTGGAGAACCCATGATGTGAGGGACCACGCTGATCCTTTTCTTCTTTTCACTTCTCTTTCTCTTCCTGTCCCCTTTGATACAGAACAATGCGAATATTGAGACAATGGGTCAGGCTATATGGCTTTTCCAGGGCACACGCTGCTGGCTTGTGGCGTGCCACCTGAAGGGATGACAATTCTGTGACAGGCAGGGCTGAGGGGAGCCCAGGTCCTGGGCCAGATCCAACCCCTGGCGGAAACGCTCACTTGCTATTGTGTGTGTGTGGAGTAACAGTGACATCCTGTGGCCAGTCTGGTTGATCTAAGTGGCTCCTTTATAGATAAAGAAGACCGTTTTGTCTGCACTGAAAGGTGTGCGTGCACTCGCTCCTCCTTTAGACAATGCACAAAAGAAAGAGGCAGTGCAGAATGGCCACCGCCAGCCTTCCAGCAGCTCCTTTTCAGCAGCTGTCTCTGACTTAGGTTGGGGAGATTCTTGGGATTGAGACGATGTCTGTTTCTATGCTTGATCAATTTAAATGTTACCATTGGAGCGGGGAGTGAGCCATAATAGTAACCGGGAGAACAGTGTGAGGACATAGTGACAGGGAAGAGAAGCGCTTCTCTTTTTAAGACATCCCTGTGGATTAATGTGGAATATAATCTGTTACTTTAAAATGCCTAAGTTGCTTGACATTTAACTTTTTTTTTTTTTTTTACATTTTTTTTGGATGAAATAACTTCATTTTGACCTTATTTAAAGCAGAGGAGGGAGAGGCTGGAGAAGAAAACAACTCTGGCCTGAAGTTGTTCTGCTTGCTTACATAACCTGCAAAGTATGTGCTTGGCTGGGCTTATCAGGGGCTGGGGAGTTTTGTCATTCCAAATCTCTGATGTGTAACCTCTCATAGTGTTAAATGGAGGTGAGGTGGAACCTCGCTGTCACCTGGCGTGGCCATGATGAATGACCCCTGTCAGGCTTATTCTCCATGGGGACACCCAGCATCCCGCCCTGAATCTTCTTGTTTCTATCAAAAAGATGCCATTGCCCCAAAACACACCTCAACCTGGCTCTTTCCTCACTGTGCCCCGGGCTGCTGCTTAGGGAATAAAGGCAAAGGCAGCTTGGAAGTCAAGAATTCACGCTAGGGGTTGCATAGACACTAGCTCTAATTCCACCCCACCGCTTGCTAGCTCCGTGACCGTGGGCAAACGCATTAATTGTTTGGAGTTTCACTTTCGTCCACTGTGGGAAGGGGTCCGTAATAAATGCTATTTTTTTCTTGAGATGTTGGAATGCATTTTAAACACATACAACAATGCAGGGTCACCAATGCACCTTGTCTGGGGCCCAGTTAGAACTCACACAGGTGAGCTTCTGCTACTGCTGCTGTTGTGGACAGGCTGGTGTCCAGGGCTGAAGGCTGGTTGGAAGCCTCTCTCCCTTCTTCATCGAGAATCAGCAATAAGATCACTGCAGTTGTCTGCTGAAGAGAGTTTGGGTTGAGGGCAGAAGAGAAGGCAGAAGTGCATGTGTGTTGTGCTGTGTGTGTGTTTTGTGTGTGTGCTGTATGTGTTTTTGTGTGTAGTATGTGTGTTTTGTGTTTTTGTGTGTTGTGTGTATTTGCATGTGTATTGTATGTGTTTGTGTGTGTTGTGTGTGTGTTGTGTTTGTGTGTGTTGTACATTTGTGTTTTTGTGTGTTGTATATGTTTTTTGTGTTGTGTGTGTGTTTGTGTGTTGCATGTATGTTTTTGCTTGTGTTGTGTGTTGTATGTGTGTGTTTGTGTGTATTGTATGCATGTGTGTGTGCTATATGTTTTGTGTGTTATATGTATATTTTTATGTTGTGTGTGTGTTTTATGTGTGTTCATGTGTTATGTGTTTTTGTGTGTTGTATGTATGTTTTTATGTTGTATGTATTGTATGTGTGTTTGTGTGTGTGTTATATATGTGTTTGTGTGGTATGTGTTTTTGTGTTATATGTATATTTTTTGTTTTGTGTGTGTTGTACGTGTGTGTATTGTATGTGTGTTTGTGTGTGTTATGTGTTTTTGTCTGTTGTATGTATGTTTTTTGTGTTGTATGTGTTGTATGTGTTTGTATGTGTGCTATATGTGTGTGTTATGTGTTTGTGTTATATGTATATTTTTTGTGTTTTGTATGTGTGTGGTCTTGTGTGTGTTTGTGTGTGTGTGTTTGTGTGTGCTGTGTGTGTGTTTATTGACCCATTCTTGCTGAAGCTCAGCATGAGCATGTTGCCACAGAAGGGTGAGAGGTAAGGGCTGCCCAGAGCTGATCTATAACACTTCCGATAGGAAAAGAAGAAATAAAAGAGGGAAGGAATAGAAGTGAGGTAGCCAGGAAAATGCCAATAAAGGAAGGAAATATAGGGGATTAGTGGAAATAAGGCTTTCAGCATTGAGTATTCTCCCAGGCCATTTTAAAGTTCTCCAAAATCATGATAACTTAATTCCTGTGTCAATAAGGGTTTCACACACTTTTTGTCTAATGGCAGAAAAAAAAGGACAAGGCAAAAGATTCCTTCCAAAGGGCACACATTTTGCATTTTCAGTTCTAAGGTAACTTAAGTGAGAGAATTAAAGGGATGGCTTGTAGCTGACCTCACCTCCTTCTAGCTGATCAGCCAGCTGTGTGGAAAGGATATGATTTCTCAGTCCCCCTTAAGGGCACACGGCCTTTTTCCAAAGCTTCTCCCCTGCTCTTGTCCTCCTCTCCCTCTGTCTCTCTTAGCGGCTCCTAAATTTTGGGATGACTCTTGGCCTACACAGATGGCGTTTACTGACTTTGTCTCAAAATCTTTCTTGCCGTCCAATTCTGTCTAAGTTTCTTTATGCCTTACGGCAGCCGCCCTGTTTTACGAGCTTCACTCCAGTTTCTGCTTGTGCTTGTGGCAGATGGATTTCCCACACCCTGGCTGGAAAAGACAACGAATATGTTTGAGGATAGGTTCTTTTACGTGTCAATAATAATAAGGTGGGAATGTCATCGTACCTACTGGAGACATAGAGTATGAAATTACTATACGTGGGATCCCCAGGGAAAAGAAAAAACAGGAGTTGAAATCCTCAGAAGGGATTTGAGAGGGATCTTGGCTTGAAGACTTGACTGCTGTGACTTGGGAAAGCAGAGAAATAAAGCAAACCAAGTTTTTTACTTGCTTGGCTGGAGGTTTGTTTATCCTGATCATGTGAAGTCTGAGCCAGCAATTCCACTGATTTTAACTGCTCCTCCATGCTTCTCTGCATTTGGGCAGGGGAACATGGTAGAATGGGCCAGTTCGCTCCTATGATGGGTGCAAGACAGATTTCTCTTGGGAATTCAGTGCTTGGGGTTCCTGATAATATGAATAGCAAAGTTAATTATGCTTCAAATGATGTATGAAAACACATTAAACTCAGTTTTATACACTAATATGTACACCCTTAAGTATACGGCCCAGAAGAGTAAGAGCAGTTCAAGGAAGTGCTTTGTGTAATCAGTTAATGCCCATATGGAAGGCTCCAGGGCGGCCCAGGGATGGTGCCAGCACACTGTAGTTGCCGTCTTTCCTCTGTATCCTGCCTTCCACTCTCCCCTTTCCCTGCTCATCCCCATGCTACTGCTTCCCAGTTTAATAAAGAGAGAGGGGGCTGAAGAGGCACTGATGGGCAGGTGGCTCTTATGACCTTATGACGGACAGATGGTAGCTCTTATGAACTTATGACAGGCAGGTGGCAGCTCTTATGACAGGCAGGTGGCTCTTATTCCTTCCATTCTTGTGTCTTTGTCTCTGCAAAGATGGAGCTGACATTAAAGGGGATCAAAGTATCCGCCTCTTCTGCTGGGCCCAGGTGAGCTGTGTTCTGACTTGTCTCCTGAGTGTCAGCCAGGATGCTCTTGGTTCCAAAGGACAGAAACCCCAATCCCCACTGGGTTTAACAATAAACACTATTTTTGACTCCTGTATGTGCATAGTCTATAAGTAGGGTGTCTTCAGAGTATCTCCAATGGTTCAATAGCATAAACCAGGACCCAGTCTATTTCCTTCCCTCTGTTCAACCTATCAGCTTCATCTTAGGACTGGATCCCCTCATAGTCACAGAATAGCTGCCAATGCCATTGGTGTGGCAATGTAACTCATTATCCATGGAGAGAGGGAAAAAATACAAGTAAGCTTTTTTTTTTTTTTTTTGGTTGGAGCAGGAAGAGATGTCTCAAGACCATGGAAATAAAACCCAGGTATTTTTTGATTGGATAAACTTAAGTTCTGGACCTCAACTAATTGCTCAATTGGATGTCTAGGGAGTGTCAGGTACTAATTGACTTATGCCAATGAGACCTACCCCTGGAGCTGGAAGAGAAGGCAGGTGGGTAGAGAAGGAGAAGTGGCTCAAATAACACGCTGCTACTCGATGTGGAAGAGATGTCCATTACCTGTTCTTATTCTCTCTAAATAAACTCTACTTCATCTTCATGATCCAGTGTGATAACCCAAGGGTCTGTCATGTGCATAGGACTAGGATTGGCAGGTATTGGCTTTATGAAATCAGTAACCTGATTGTTGGTTTTTTGAATTGTATCCACAGAGCCTCCATAACGTCTCCATTCAGGGCAGTTGTGTGTCTGGACATTTTTGGTACCACCTATGGGCAGGGTCTCAGTAAATTAGCGAAGGATCAAAGATGGTGCATTGCTTGTTCACCTAACCGTGGTAATGTTTTCCTGGAACAGAATTGACACCCTAAGAGTGAAGCTTATTGGAATCTGGTAAGTTGCCAAAGGCATGTATGCCATGTGTTGGAAGTTTGAGTTAGAGAAATTCATTCTGTTCTGGAGTATCTGCTTGAGATCTGGACCATTGGCAGAGCAAAGCTGCCTCTCTAGACAGTGTACTTCTGTGGGTTGAATTGGATATTTTATCAACCCCTTTCTCGCCTTCCCCTTCCGCTACGTTATTTTGTACCAGAGAAGGAAATCGATACACTAGCATATCTGCGTTCAAATAGGTTTGGTTGTGAAACTTACAAGTGAACCAGGGACTGCATCTACCTTCTGCTGGAAAGCAGAGGATGAGAAAAATTTTAGGACCAAAGCAAAAATAAAATACAGATTTTTATTACTAAATGCTTACACCAGTTTACTAATGAAGCAAGTGGGAAGTGTCAGGTTAAATTCCCACTATCACTCAGCAGTGGTGGTAATGGTTTGTCAAATGCTAATGATGTTAACTGCTTGGTTTTCTAAGGAGAGGTAAACACCAGCTCTTACCTGCTGCTTTAAGATATTCTAGCATACCCTAGCAGTGAAAGAGTTTGAAATGGCTATCCTTGAATTCTGACCTTCATTTTTTATTTTCTCCGCTAATGAAAATTGAGATGAGAACAAGACATGAGCATGCGCTTTTCCACCTGGAGAGCGAGAAGAAACCTTGGGGAGAGCGGTCATCACAACTGCAGGATCACGTCCTCTTCATGGCAACTTGTAGGAGCTCCAGGGCTTATGATCTAGTGCAGAGCAGGTAATTGGGGTTCCTGGGGGCCTGAGGGATGCCAGACTTGCTCACATCTTACAAGTGAAGAATAATTCATTCGCTTGTTCTCCTTAAAGGAGCAGTTTAACATGGGTTTGAGTCTCTTAGTTCTTGGTGTACTGATTTGTTCTACAAAAGCTTGGATTCCTCATTCAAGCAACTTAACACTTAGAAAATTTCTCTTGGCAAACAACCTCCCTTTGTTTTACACACTCCTTCTGTAGCTATATTAGTATATTGACTCACTTGTGCTAGCTTGATGCAAGTCTGTTTCCTCAAGGTGAGTTTGCCTATCTCTGCTCTTATACGTGGCAGATTGTTTTTACAATCGAAATATCAGAAATATCAGAAGGCAAGCTTCTAAATCTTTTTAGGGTACACTTTATTTCTGACTTTTCTATCTGTCCTCGACCACTGCCCTTTTCCTTTCTGGTTTCCATTGTTTCGCTTCTTGGCTCCCCTTGAAATCTTCTCAATCAGCTTCACCTCCACAACTCACTTATTGAGTCAATCAACTGAATGCCTCTCCTTCAGGTGTCTGCGCCAAGCCTCCTCTTTGTCAGATACAGCTGATGTTGTTTGGGAAATTCCTCCTGTAACAAGCCTGCCCTGGAGAACCCTTTCAGGTAAGAGAAGCCGAGGCCGCCAGTTTCCTGCAGGCGTTTCCCCCTTTCTCCTGCATGGCTTGGCATTCTTTCCCCTGTACTCTCACCCCTGCAGTCCCTCTCCCCCACCCTGGATATCCTTTGTGTCTACCTCTGCCCTATAGATTTGCTTCTCACTGGCTGGCAATATGTATGCTTTTGAGAAAACCACAAAATTCCTCCCTCAGCAGGCTCTCTCTGGGCACCAGCCTGACCATGCCGGTGGTGTTGGGGGTGAACGGTACCAGAATATGCCATCTTGAAATGTGCCGCTTTGGTGTAAGGATTATTTTGAGTTAAAGACAATTGAGAACCTGCAGACCCAGGAAAACTTATTTACCTCCTCCTGTCTAAAAATAAAGATTCCCTGCTTCCCCCCACCACCCCCAACCACACACCTTTTGTAAAGGAGGTTTATATTTACAAAGAAAATTTTCATGAGTAACAATGTCACTGTACGGGGAAGAGTGATACTCCCAAGATCTCTCTCATCACCTGATAGATTCTTATTGCACGGCAAGATGACCCTTATTTGCCGTACGTTTCCTCCTCTCCCCTTCCCAAATCTTGTCTCCCTGCCCACAAGCCCCAAATCGCTTTTTTTTTTTAGCTGATGGTGGTATGTCAGCTTCAAACACCTATAAGCTTCAATCATCTGGCTTTCTCATTGAGTCTTATTTCTTTGTGAAATTCACATGCTTGCTTGCTTGCTCATGTACATAATTAAACTTTTTCCTCTTGTTAATGTCTTTTATCAGTTTAATTCTTGGAGCCAAGCCATTGAAACTAGGAGACTAGAAGGAAAAAGATTTTTCCTCCCCCTGCAGTGGCCATGGCAATTCATTCTGAGCTGGCATCCTTGAAGATGTCAATCTTATATGTATATCATACATATTTTATCTCTAGTTGTCTTTCAAAAACTTTATTTCATGTGTATATGACTGGGACTCCCATCCTTGAAACTGATCTGGGTTTGCATTAACTGTCAAGTGTTACTGCCATCTCAAGCCTCCTTCCATGTTATCTCTACCTCAAAAGGGGGTGGTATTGAGCATCCTATGCAGGAGCTCAAGCTTCCATAAAGATTCCATCCTAGATATCACAGCCCTTAAAGGCCAGTAGCTCCCTCTCAGCCTATCAGCCACTTTCTTCTCCATTGTCAAAAAGGTAGTGACAAGACTAATTGTATTCGCCAGGCTTTTCTTTTCTATTTAAGTTGGTGCGTGCCGTTATTCTTGCTCGGTAAAAGGAGTGTTGGAAATGTATTAGGAGGAGATGTGAAATGTAATTCTGCTAAGGCTAGAGAAATCCTGACTGAGTTGTAGCAAGAAAACAGCTTGTTAAACACCAGCTGAGGCAGAAGGTTTCGTCTCATTGGAACTCTACTTATTCAATGCTTGAACAGCTCTTAGAACAGCAGGAACCGGGGAGTGTCTCTGTATACAAAAGGCAAGCATGGTAGATGCTAAACTGGCATTCATTTATTGGAACCCATTTTGGGTACTTTTCTTATTTCTCTCCTGGGAAGACATTGTTGGTGGCATGTTTGAGTTAGATACAGTCATATTGCAGACACTTACATCTCTTGCTTGGAAGAAAGGCCAGATTTGAAAATAAAGTTGATATTCCCGTCATAGCATTAATAAAAGATATTCTCACCAAAAAAAAGGTTTTTTTTTTTTTTCTTTTTGGTTTTTTTAGACTGAGAAAAATGTCACATGTGTTTGATCCGCATTTCAAAAGGTGGAGTGCAGCCACAGGTTGCATATATCAGACATTGGAAGACTATCGTAGTCAGCAAGTGAATACGGACCATGTCTCCCTCCTCTACATTTTGTTCTTCTTCTTGTGCATGCTATTGATTGATATACCTCAGGGAGGAGATTCTTCTGACTCAGACACTAAGCAAGTACCTAAAGAAAATATCAGCTTTAACAGGGACTAGAGGAAATAGAAGGAGCAGCGAAAAATCGCTAATCTTTCATTTATAAGAGCTACTGAACATCTGGAGAGCATGCGGCTTCTTTAACCCCCGGAGTGCAGGAACAAATGAGCACCAAAGGGCAGCCCATGCTAATGTGGTGCCATTAATTTGAATACAATGGAGGGCCCTATAACAGACATCTTCTGAGCCATCTGGGTATTCCTTTACACCTTGCACTACTCCTTGGGGGCACTGGAGGCACAGCTTAATGGGAGAAGAAAATCTTTGGAGGTTGAAGACAGTGAAGACATCTTTCCAGAGCAGTAATAAGTTTAAAAATATATAATAATCAGAATGAAAAAAAAAGCAATTCATAGGAAAAATAGGTTTTAAACGATTCATGGGAGTGTTGCCTGAAATTAATATTTATGTCTCTCACTCACCCAGCATTGATAGCATTTTTAGCCAAATGTCAGTGTGTTTGTGAAAGTGTAGGAGAAACAACAGGCATCAGGAATGATTAATGTGAAGTTCATATTGGGGGAAGAATATAGGCCTGACATTTAGTTGAAATGGTACAACTTTTTCCATGGGGCACACCATCTGAAGAACGTTTAACTCCATTTAAAAAATGTAAGGGTGGAGATTATAATATTTATTCTCTTTTGCTCCTCTCCATGATCTCATGGGATAATGTAAACACGCTGTGGAGTTGCTTTGTATAGAAGCCTGGGACACGCGATCAATGCAAGAATTCATGTTGTCACACAGCAGTTGTAACAGCCACTCCAAGTTTGGAAATAGGGAATATTTCTAAACATGTCCTTTCCTACCATCCAGAAAAGATTTCCTGCCACCTCCTTAGAGCAGAGCGTGCACCCGGGCAGCCAGGGCCCTGATCTAGCCCACAGACTGGAATCGTTGGCTCACACAAGGTTTTAAACATTTTTTGAAGTCATTGCCAACATTGACAAAAATATCCAGACTTTTGATTTCTTTTAAAAACTGGAAAAATATGGCATGATGGTACCCACAATTCGACACAGCAAAAGACAGTTGGAGTGGAGATTGGCTGGAACCCGAAGACGTGCCATCCTCTCTCTCTCCTGCGACACTCATCTACATTTGTTTGCAGGCACTTGAGTTTCTAGGAAGCCATTGAAGATGTTTTTCAAAAACTTTGAGTAGCACACTGTATTAGTCAGGGTACTTCAGTGAAACAGAACAAATATATATATATACACACACACACACACACGTATGTAACATTGAACAGAACCTATATATAACATTATGTACATATGCATGTATTTTATATGTATACATGAGATAAATCCTTATATATATAACATATGTATTATGAGGAATTGGCTCATGCAATTATGGAAGCTGAGAAATTTAGATGTGGAAGAGTCCTTGGTATAGTTCCAACCCAAGTCTGAAGGCCTGATGCCCACGAAAGTCAATGGTCTCAGTTGTGTCCAATCTGAAGGCAGGAGATTGATGTCCTAGTTCAATGATAGTGAGATAGAGAAAAAGAATTCTTTTTTTCTTTTTCTTTTTTTTTTTTTGAGGTGGAGTCTTGCTCTGCCACCAGGCTGGACTGCAGTGGAACAATCTTGGGAGGCTCTGCCACCTCCACTTCCCAGGTCCAAACAATTCCCCTGCTTCAGTCTTCCAAGTAGCTGGATCTGTAGGCACATGCCACCACACCCAGCTAATGTTCATGTTTTTAATGGAGACAAAGTTTCTCCATGTTGGCCAGGATGGTCTCAATCTCTTGACCTTGTGATTCACCTGCTTTGGCCTCCCAAACTGCTGGGATTACAGGCGTGAGCCACCATGCCTGACCAAAGAATTCTTTCTTACTCAGCCTTTTGTTCTATTCAAGTCTTGAATGGATTTGGTGAGCCCATCCCATTAGGGAGGACAGTCTGTTTTACTCAGTCCACTAATTCAAACAATCTCATCCAGACAGTCCCACAGACACACCCCTGTTTAACCCAATGTATGGGTATCCCAGGACCCAATCTAGTTGACATAAAATTAACCATCACATTTACTTAATAACACGTAGCTTAAATGAGTGGAGGGTAGGCCTCTTCCGTGTCCTTTATCTAAAACCCCGACGAGACCACTTGGTTAGGAATGCCTCTCAAGGCACAGGCATCTGGTGTCAAGAGAGCTGGAGGAAAAGTTTTAAACAACAAGGCAGATCCCAGGGAAAAAAAAAAACAACTATTAATTTCTCTGATAGTTTTTGAAATTTATCAATTTCTCCAAAGTTTATGTGTTTGAATGTAATCCTTATTGCAGCAGTGTTGAGAAGTGGCACGTTTAAGAGGTGATTAGTTAATGAGGGTTCTACCCTCACAAATGGATTGATGTCATTTTTGTGGGAGTGGTTCCGTTATCTCAAGAGTGGTTTTGTTATAAAAGTGAGTTGGCCCTCTCTTGCTCTGTGTCTCTCTCAAGCCCTCTTGCCATGTGCTACATTTTGCCATGTTATGATGGAGCAAGAAGGCCCTCACCAGATGCAGCCCCTTGACCTTGGACTTCCCAGGCTCCACAACTGTGAGCCAAATAAACTTCTACTGTTTGTATACTACCCAGTCTGCACAGCATTCTGTTATAGCAGCACAAAACAGACTAAAACAATTTATTTCTCAAAGTTCTCTGCATCCCTTCACTTTTGATGTCATAAATGGCTATGAAATAGGTCTGAAAATTTACCTATAACTGTGAAATTGGGATGTCCATACAGTAAGAATGGCTATTTCAGAAGCTGTAATTCCATACTCAGTGGGATTCTGGGTAATTAAATAACTGCATGCGGGAGGCTTGCCCAGGATCTGGGTGCAGATTCTGAAAGTAGCACCACCCAGAACCTTCCCATGCAAACCCTGGTGTAAGCGCAAGGCTGCCCTTTTGGGATGTGTCATTGTCCCTACTGGCTGATGCCCCTTGGGTGTTTGTGGTTAAGAAGGAGTAAAGCATAGCAGCTGGTTCTTAAAAACAGTGAAAATCACAGTCAGAATATTGCTCTAACATCTTAAATATGGTGAAAACATTGGCCGGACGTAGTGGCTCATGCCTGTAATCCCAACACTTTGGGAGGCTGAAGTGGGTGAATCATGAGGTCAGGAGATCGAGACCATCCTGGCCAACATGGTGAAATCCTGTCTCTACTAAAATACAAAAACTTAGCCAGGCATGGTGGCATGTGCCTGTAGTACCAACTACTCAGGAGGCTGAGGCAGGGGAATCACTTGAACCTAGGTGGTGGAAGTTGCAGTGAGCTGAGATCATGCCACTGCACTCCAGCTTGATGACAGAGCAAGACTCCACCAAAAAAAAAAAAAAAAAAAAAAAAAAAAAAAAAAAAATATATATATATATATGGTGAAAACAATTTTAACTCAAAGGCAAATTTAAGTCACAGGTAGCAGCCCAGTCTCCTCTCACTGTGAATGAGTTGGGAATGGATGCCTCAGTTAAAGTAATTTCTTTTCACGAAAAGCTTTAAAAAGAGGTAGCCACATACAACATGCTGTCTACCTCATGAGACTTCAGAATGGTAATATATTTTAGTTAAGTTCTTTTTGTGGACTATTGTTGAAATATAACCAATGACAATTTCTTTTTCTTCCTTTTATAAAAATACTTAAAGGAATGACCACTTGGTGGCTGATTTCCATCAGCATTATTCTGTCATTTGACACATATCTTAAATCCCTGCCCCATTGGCTTTGCTGTGTATCCCTGCCCGCTCAGCGCCCTCCCCCGGGCTGTGGGCGTGCCCGGCAGGGCTGACACGGACCCAGAACAGCCCTTTCACTGTCTCTTCATAAGAACTCCCTCTCTAGGACCCTTACCTACACCCTGCCCTTCAAAAGGGAAGCGAACCTGTCCAGTGGGCGTGAGTGATCATGAATTAAGCAGTGCCAAGCGCTCAGCTCTCCATTGGGAGCAAAGTTCTCTGCCTTGTAGCATTCCTGGCCATCTGGGCTGGGAGATGGAGACCACTATGGCACCAGAATAACCTTGGCCAGTTCTTTGCAGCTTCTGCTTCAGGAATTGCCATGCCCAACACTGTGGCATGTGACACAGGGGGCACGGATGCCATGTGAACCGGAGCGGCACCGTCCTATTCTCTCACCCCAAATGCCCCTCTCTCTCACATACTCACTTAACATTCTCTCTCATAAGCCGACGGGAGGAGCTCTTTTTATCAGGATGCAAGCTGGGCTGAGTGTGCATACACATACACACACGTGCATACACACGTGCATACACTGAATGCTTACCATCGTCACCGGAACAAAAGGGATCCCCACAGTGGCAAGGTGAGGCTCCAACTCACTGTGACCTGTGGGCAGTAAGGGGCCATCAGGCTGGGGAGACAGTTTGACAACGTCCAGAAGAGGAAAGGCTCTAGGGTTTATTCTGCTGAGCCTGGAAGTTTTACTGCATGTGTTTTCAGTTATCAATTTCTCTTTGTCTTCACAAGCAAGTTTCCTCTTTCACTGTCTTTGCTGGCACCAGTAATCACATACAACTAGTGGTTACTCCCAAAGACTCCAAGCATCATGTAACATGCTATCTTTATTAGTTGCATTATATTTGATGATCTTTCATGATTTTCCAGCTGACTAGATCCTTAAGGATTAATTAAACGAAAGGGTGTGTGTAAGGGAATTCATGCTTCATCTCTCCTGCCACCCCCTAGTCCAAGCTACTGAATTTGTCACTAGTATGTGCAATAGTCTCCTAACTTTTCTTCCTGCTCTGCTTTCATCTCCTTCAGTCCATTCTCACATAGCAAAGTGATTTTTTAAAAATGCAAGTTGTATCTTTTTTTCAAGTAACTGAACATATATTTATTGAGTATCTACTATGTACCACTGTTCCAGGTGCTAGAAATATTGTGATGAATGAGAGAGATGAAGACCTTACTCTGTCTCCTTATAAGACTTACATTTTAATGGCCCCCACAGGTCATAGGATAAATCCACGAGCCTTAAAATGATTAAATACAAGGCTATGCCTGATCTGGCCTCTGCCCTACTCCTCAGCGTCACCTGGAACCTCTGTCCTCTGCTTTTTTACTTCCTCCACAGTGGGGTCTGCCAACATCCTCTCCCTCGGAACCTAAACCTTTGCACAATCTGTTGACTCTCCCCTACCCTGATACCTGCTTCACTGCCACATGCCTTTCTCATCTCAGCTCACTGTCCCTTCCTCAGTGATGTCTTGTCTGGCCACTCCGCTCCCCCACCCTGATCTAATGAGGGTCCCATCTGATATTCTTTCTCTTAGGACCCTGCCCTTTTATTTCATGACACTTATCATAAGATATGCTCCTCCCAATACCATATGATGACTGATGTCTCTGGCCTCCCCCACCAGACTGCATGCTCTGGCAGGTAACAATCTGCTGTGTTTTGTATTTTGTTATATCACTTCTTAAGTAGTGTTTGGTAAAAATTGAAGAATGAATGAAGAAATTTCAAAAAGTGAAAAGACCAATGAACTAAAAATAGCTTTGTGGATATATTTTAGAAACATTTAGATTTTTACAGAATTCTTTAATTTTTTTAATTTTTTGAGTGAATGGTTTATCCAAAATCATACTTCATGAATGTTAGGAACTGAAAAAGGTCTGAGATTTTATCTGTTTGCAAGCTACAAGTTAGCCTGTCACAGTTACATGGATGCTGACAAAAGATAGGAGACTCCTGGGTCAGAGAAAATGTATTCTATTACTCACAGAACAGCAAGCCGAATGAGCATCAGTGTATTTGTGTGAGTTCCCCTTCCTCTCAAGTCCCATAGAAATGATGGAGATTGGCCCAGATGGATATGCTACAGGAGAGCATTCTGGAGTTTAGGGAACCCAAATCTTTTAAAATGAACAATAAGCATACCTACCCTTTGCTCTAGAAAAAGATACTGTATTAATCTTCTAAGACTATAAGCAAATCACCTTTTTTTTTCTTTTAAATGAAAACACTGTTTGCTCTATAAATGTCCTTTAAAAGATGGTCCTGGAGAAAGGTAATTACTGCATCATTCACAGGATATGCAGAAACATTAGAGATGTGTTGAAAATTTTCCCCCAACAATATTCACCCCTGATTTTTACACCATCTTGGATTCTGGTGAATTTTCCATGAGTCTGCCAAATCTCTGGCCACTCTAATTAATCTGATTGACAGAGACCAGGATCAAATCTAATCAATTAATCTCCTGTAACATTTAATCATGTATACTATCAACAGGTCAACTCCCAGCAGCAGAATGAGGGCAGCTTGTGATATTGACCTCAACCATGGCCCCAGTGTCTTGGATCCAACCAGCTGAGCAAATTCCATAAACCTAAGGGACTTAACTTTAAAAGTCAGGTGACTTTCTCCTTTAGTTTCCGTATTGACCTTTTCATTTGGCTGAGGAATTCATTCAGGTACAGCAGGATGTTTTAGTTATTGCTTAGACTGTGCTTTGACAAGAGAGGAGAAAGTCTAGGCTCGTTCTCTCATCAGTAACAGTCTTGGCCAGTGAAGTGAGGCTGATTTCAGTGCCTTCAAGACCCCAAGTGGTATCATAAATTGCATACCACCGTATCTTTTCATTTCCTTCCCTTCCCCCTTCCCTCCCTCCCTCCCATCCCTCCCTCTGTCCCTCCCTCCCTTCCATCCCTTCCTCCCTCCCTCCCTTCCTTCCTTCCTTCCCATTCCTTTTACAGACAGGGTCCCATTCTGCTGTCCAGGCTGGAGTGCAGTGACATGATCATGGCTTACTGCAGGCTCCAGTAGTCCTCCCACCTTAACCTCCCAGGTAGCTGGGACTACAGGCATGTGCCATCATGCTTGGCTAATTTCTTTGTATTTTTTGGGGGGTGGGGGAGAGACAGAATTTTACCATGTTGCCTAGGCTGGTCTTGAACTCATGGGCTCAAGTGATCTGCCCACCTCAGCCTCCCAAAGGGCTGAGATTAGGGGTGTGAGCCACCACACCTTACCACTGTACTGTTTCTAGTTGGGTGACTCCTATTGTAGAACAAGCTGCCCTTGGGGTGGGCACAAATAACATATCCACCATTGCTCCGGCAATCTCTCCCAAATACCCGAGTGTAGTGTCGTTTTGGAGAGCTCTCCACAGTCATCCGAGAGCTACATAATTTACTGGTAATATTTGCTTAAACATCTGACTTGAAGTCTCTTGCGGCCACATGTGAGGTGCCAGATTCCACAGTTTGTCTTAAATTTAACAGACTTCTGTGTCAGTCATTCTCCACCAGACAGCTCTAACAAGTCCAGCAGAACAGCAGGGGAAGGGCCCAGTTTCTGCGCCTCTTCTGCAAAACACGCTCAACACCTCTAGATGCTTTTCTCACCACTATTTCCATAGCTGTCACTGTTTCCTGGCTTCCACACAACAAGTCTAGTCGCAGGAGTGTTCACGGTTCCCCTAAGGAGGAATCATTGTTTACAATAGATGCCTCTCTGCCTCCTCCTTCAGGTGAGACCTATGTGAGTTGGAGGGCCCCAGCCATCCATGCTGGCAGCTTGGGATCCCATTTGGCTGGTGGACCTTAAGCCTCCAAGTTCAGTTCCCATGCCCTTATTTTTGGCCTGAGGACAGTCAATCCAACCTGTCCTCTTGGTCCATGCTTCCACACTGGAGGCGTTCATCTGCTGCGTGGAATGACTGAGTGACAGCTAGGGGAAGAGTGAAGAGGAAAACATCTAATGGTTGTTGAAAGGTGCAAGGGAGGTGCAGGAACTGGGGCTCTTCCCTGCTGTTTTGTTAGCACCATCTGATGAAGAATGACAGACACAGAAGTCAGCTAAATTTAAGGTGCTTGTGTCAGGTTGGGAGAGTGACACCAGGGCATTTTCCAAGATCAAAGGTCCAGGGAAGTTTCTGAAAGAGAAGTAGTATTGGTCTCCCTCACTGCTCCATCCCTCCTGGGTTCTAAGGTGTTCTGTTATCCAGTGCCAAGGTCAATATTCTTCCTCCATGGCCAGAAAAGTAGTGTGTCCCATTCCGGGAGCTATAATATCACCTGAAAAAAATTATCCTGTATTCACATGCACACCTTTCATTCTGAGAGATCAAATGCGAAAAGGAGAAGGGCATTTTTATGAAACTTGCAGAGACCCCCCTGTAACCCCTACCTTGGCACATGGGGGCCACTGTAGGGGACTTGGTGAGCAATGTACTCAACCAGGCAGTCATCAGCCTTATGCTCTCTTACCAGCCAGTCCAATAAGAACACCCCAGATGGCCAAACTGGAATCAAATTTGAGTCCTGCAGGCCTCCTTTTGCCTGTGCCTCTACCCAGAGGGTGACTGAATCAGCCTTACCTAGGGTTGTTGTCAAGGAAATGAAAAGAGCATTATCCCCAGGAATCAGGAGGGGTCCAGAATTTTCAAAAGAGGCTTATGTAAACCCTCACCCCTTACATTCTAATTAGTACCCAGGAAGTGAAAGAGAACATAATCCCTTCCTGGGAACAGCCACATTCAGTGGCTGAGTTGTCTTCAGAAGGTATATGTACTAGAAGAAGGTGATTGAGGTGAAGTCAGAAATATGGCAAAGCCTTTCCTGACTCAAAATAATACTTGTGGATGGCAGAGAGTATTGAATGTCTATTGAATGCCTTGACCATTAGCCTATAATTGAGTAGTTTCTGTGATGAAAAGTTTACCATTGTCAGACTACAAATGGTCCAGAAAGCCAAAAACATGATACATCAACTTCAAGGGTTACGTGTAGCCTTCCTCACTGAGAGATAAATGGATCAAGGCAGGAGTCACAAATCCTTTCAGCAGGAGTCACAAATCTGGCATACAGTGGCAGCTTCTGCACCAGAAACATAATGTCCTTTGCTTTGTCCACAGTCCGTGATGGTGGCCATGTTTCCGTGTTTGGGAAGATAAGAGATCATGGTGGCAATGGTGGCAATCTGGATGTTGCAGACCCCATCAAAAGCTTGATTACAGCCTGTCTCATCAGAACACAGACGCTTACTGTAGGCATCTGTAGGAGCAACCCAGATGGTTTGATTAGCAGCCCTGATATGTTTACACATTTCATGGCCCCAGAGCAGGGTGTCTTTAATCTGCCAGTCTGTGGTTGTCTAAATGGCAGACTGAAGAGCTAAGCCATTGTCCAAGAGTTAGGAAAAAATATAATATGGTTCATCAAAGGGAATATTGGCTGGAGCTGTGAGGATGGCTTTGAGTTCTGCCTCTTGAGCAGAGCAACCACATCCTGGTTCTGCATAGCTGGCAGGGAGCTGAACAGCTGGGGCCAGCCCACTGGACACTATCAGGTTTTAGCTTAGCTGAACCATCAGTGAACCAGGCCCAGGCACTTAAGGGAAACTTTGTGAACCAGGGGCCTCACTGAGCCAGTAGCTTCACTTCAGGTGGCAGAATGGGGAATAAAATTTTTCTCAAGGGACAGCTACTACTTTTTTGTGTAAAGCCAACATGCTGCTGGGGCCAGACTCGCTCCATGCGTTTTTGACAAGTGGGGCTTATTGGGCTCTTCTTACCTTGTTGGTCACTGAGTTCTGGTTCCCCCAGGCCAAAAAGGAAAAATGAACTATCAGAGAGCTACAAGGCCTCTTTGCAACAGGTTTCAGTTTGGACAACAGCCCTACAGCAATCTCATAGCCACTTTCCGAAATGCGTGTACCTGTGAATCATGTCAGGGAGGTGACAGGTCCGAAACACCAAGGGACATCTCTGAGCAGAATCTGCCCCGCTTTGCCAGAGACTCCAATAGGCAAGATCATCAGCCATAGGGACTTGTGGCTGAAAGTGGCCTCATTAGGGTTGAGGGCTCCTCCGAATTTACAACCAGTTCTTCACATGTGGCTCTTTTTGACTGGGAGAATCCCCTCTGGCACTTATAGTATAGGGAAGTACAAATATTTAATGTATATATAGCTATTTCAGAGGTAGAAGCAACCACAGACCCTGCCCAAAGACCCCACTCTCAACATCACCTTAGCTTCTCCCATCTACTGTGAACCTCCCTCCAATCCCATCAGTTGAATTTGGGTGCTCCCTTCTCCTATTGGAGCATGTGCGATCGTGACCTGGGCACCTGTACTTAACAGTGTCTTAACAGTTTTATTCCTTTATTTCTTCTCCTCACCAAAGTTCCCCTGCATACTCATATGGGTGCATATGATCTTTGATCTTGCTTGGGGACAGAGAGACGGCAGCCTCACCCCTAATCATCTTTTCCCTTGAAGTAGCTAAGGTCAGGGCAGAGAGAGAGGGAGGGATCAGGGCATATAGGGAGAGAGTGGCTCTGAGTAATGAACAAGGCTTTGCCTTTATTTTCATTTGAGAGTGGCTTTTTGCTCCTAGCTCAACCAAACTTGTAATGTCTTCGATCCACCTAAAATTCTATGTCCTCGTTGATGGTACCATATGTTTCAGCTTTAGGGACTCCTGGGCTTAGCAGGGACAGCCCTATTGCCTTTTGGCTGGGGCCATATTTCTTATAAAATGTATATATTTCAATAGCTTTCGAGATATAAGTGATTTTTTTGGTTATGTGGATGGATTTTATGATGCTGAAATCTGAGATTTTTGGTGCACTCACAACCCAAGAAGTGTATATTGTACCCAATATGTAGGGTTATCTTTTTATCCCTCACCACTTTCTACTCTACCCTGCTTCTGTGTCTCCAATATCCATTATATCACTTCCTACGCCTTTGCACACTCATACCTGAGCTCTGACTTATAAGTGAGAACATGTAGAACATATTTGGTTTTCATTCCTGAGTCCCATGGTAACATTTCTTCTTTCAGAAGGGAGCGTGGGCAACAGCAAATGCACCATTTGGGTGCTTGGTCAACCCTACCTACTTCTGCTCATCTTCTAAACGTTCATCAACATTTAATACTCTCCACTTTCTTACCACTTTATTGAGTGAGTTCTACCAGATCCCAGGGGGTCTTCACATACTCCCAAACATGCTCTGCAGGGTCCTTTTTCCTCTCATCCCCCATACTGCCAAGAACTGAGATGAGGTCTGAGATTTTGCCATATTTCTTCATTTTACAAGTGAAGGACCAGAACATGGGGCAGACATGGATACATTTTCTGAGAGCTTATTATATATGCCAAGCACTCATCTAAGTGCGTTACATGTAGAATATTATCTCATTTATGATAAATTGAGAAATAGAAACATGGATTTTTTCCATTTTATAAATGAGAAACTAGAAAATGGGACAGACATGAATATGTTAAGTTGCTTGTCAATGTCACTGAGTTAGTAAGTCCTGAAGCCAGGATTTGAATCCACTTAGTTCACTCCAGTTTCAGCGGTTTTAAGTACTACCCTCTGCTCCCTACATGAGTCCTAATAACAGTATCTGTCTCACTGGAGTACTGCATGATGACTGAAATAATTGTTAGGTGCTTAATAAAGGACAGTATTCTTTCTTTCTCTTACTTCCTATGGTTGCTTAATTAAAACAAACAACCCCTGCCCCAATATCTTGGAATCTTCTTTTTAAGAAATGATGATTATTACTTTACCAAGTAAAAATGGAAAAATATGTCTTCCCAACAAAAGGGGAGAAAGGCTGAACAGTGGGTACAGTGTGGTGATGGGGATTAGCATGAAGGAATTAAACCCAGCCCTCTCCAGGTGGAGGAGGAAGAGCCACCCACAATGGTGCCTGAACCCCCAGGTGTCTGTAAACTGCTACAGAATGGCAGATGCTGGCTTTGAAATAGTTCTTCCTTCATCAACTCCAGATGAACCAACCCACAGAGAGAGAGCAGCCTGCAAGAACTGCCTGAGAAATATTCAGAGAACTAACCATGGGGCCTCTAATTCATAGCAGCCTAGAACAAGTGGCAGGTCTCTGCGCTCTTGTCTGGGTGTTGTTTCTGGGGTAATCTGAGCTGCCTGCTATCATCACCATTTGTAACAGTCCTGGCCTGGGGCTCCACTACAGCTCCAGAAAAGAAAAAAAAAAAATGTCTTGTGGTTTCAAAGGCAACTTGGCCAAAAATGTAACCTTTAAAAGCCTATACATTTAACGAATGTATAACAACAAAATTTGAAACATATTTAATGGAGATATATTTATGTGCTATTCTCTTGGAGGGTAATTTATGCATCCCTGTGTAACATTGGCATTCAATAGATATTGACGTCACACTGCTTAGAATCATTTCAAACAGACACTTGGGCAAAATGAGTAAAATGACATTTGATGGATTTTATGATTCAATTATTCATTCCCAAGGTATTTTCTTTATAATTACACGCTTTTTAGATAAATATGAAAGATTTTTGGTGTGGATTCAGTAATCTTAAAACTCTCATTGCATTTACTTGGCGATGGCCCCTGCTGGGACAAAGGCACTTTATTAGAGATAAGTGCTGTTAACTGGGCTGGAATGAAAACTAGAAAAGAAGAGGCAAGGCACACGCTTGCCATAGTGCTTTCAATTTGCAGGTCCTGAGAAATCCTAAACCCCAACTAGAGAGAATGAATAGAAGACTCTCCCGTACTTGCTACTGCCTAAGAGAGCTAGAATCGGTCCAAGCCAGCAGAATCATGTTGAGGTTGTACTCAGAATAGTACTTTGTACCAACCACTGTTACAGCACCTCTTTGTGTCTTGTTTCTTTACTGGCATATAACCCCTCCCAGTCAGTGGGCTCCTTGAGGGCCATGACCAGATCTAAGTCATCTTTGCATCTGGCAACCGGAACAGAAGAGGCTCACGACACATGCTCGTTCTTTTAGTTCTGGCCACCTTCTTGCTTTTGCCATTCACATTGCTTTTGCAAAAGGTCTGCACAGCTACTTAACTTGTTTTATGCCCCTGGTTCTTTGCTTGTGTTCTTCTGTCTACCTGCAATGCCGCATTCCCCATAGGTAGCTCTGTAACTTTTCTACTTGTCTTTCAGAACTCAGCTCAAAAAGAAATTGTAGAGGCAGTGACCCGACACAGATGAGAGGGAGTGGTGGTGAGGCAGTCTCAAAACTGTGGGTTTTTTGGCTGGGCACAGTGGCTCATGCCTGTAATCCCAGCACTCTGGGAGGCCAAGGTGGACAGATCACTTGAGGCCAGGAGTTCGAGACCAGCCTGGCCAGCATGGCAAAGACCTGTCTCTACTAAAAATACAAAAATTAGCCAGGCATGGTGGCACCTGTCTGTAATCTCAGCTACTTGGGGGGCTGAGGCAGAATTGCCTGAATTCGGGAAGCAGAGGCTGCAGTGAGCTAAGATGGTGCCACTGCAGTCCAGCCTGGGCAACAGAAGGAGAACTTGTGTCAAAAAAACAGTGGGGAGTTGGGGGGCTGTTTTCATGTTTTCTTGTCCAGAGAGTAGCTATTTGAGAGGATGGTGCTGCAAACCACTTATTCTAAGAGAAACTTTTTAGGTCTCTTCAATTTCTTTACTTCTGTCTTCATTGGCATCCATTTACATTTGGATGACTTAGTTTCCCATTTATTTTGGTTACAAGTAAAGAAGGTAGTGGGAGGCTTACAGTAAACATCAGGCTCATAAATTGATAGTATGCCATGTATATAAATCTTTCTTTGAGCTTGGCTAATGTGCTTTTATACTATATATGACTGTCTTATCTGATCTACCTATCAGTCTATCTCAGGCTCTGCAAGCTTGATTAATGTGAGTGTGTCCGAGCCATCCATTCATTCTCTAGATATTAACAATGTTTCTGACAATATAATCCTGGGGCTTGGTGAATTCTTCTGCTCTGTGGTGAATTGTCTAGGTGACCAGCTGGCTCTCTCTATGTGCCAGCCCTTTACATTGCAGTGTGGTGTGTACATTTTTCCTAATGGATCTACAACACTGTTTATCTAATGAACAGAAAGAAACAGGTTTAACAAAATACATAAACTAGAATAATAGAAAATAAACCCACAAAGAAGATGCCTATCTGTTTTCTTTTCTGCTTTTTTTTTAAGTTAGTGAGTACTTAAAAAAATTGAATTGCTAAATGATTGCTAAATATTGATAAATGTGTCACAGGTTGTTAACATGTGTTCACAGGTAATTACTAAACCAGCAATCCATAGGTAAAGCAAATCTCAAATCAGAATGCCAAGTCCTTTTTTCCAGGCTCTTAGAACTCTCACCTGGAATCTCTGATCAGGTCTGCAATAGAAACATAACTAGGACAGTGAAAAGGGAGGGGATTTTGTGAGACAGATTTCCATGGAGCTCCTGGTGTGCTGTGCGTCTTATGACCTCCCTCAAAGGGGTGGGTGGGTATATCTGCCTCCTGACCCCAAGAAAAGTGAGGAGACATTGCTGAGACTTAGAGAGCATGGAACTGGTCTTCTTTTTCCTGAGGTTGGCTAACCTAAAGGATGGAGTGCTGGGTAGCAAAAGAGATGGCTGCACCTGGGAGGTCACAGCATACGGCATTATCTCCCTGACAGCAAGTGCAAAGAGCAGGTGGTACACTGGGATTGACCAGCACTTCCCCAGTTTGTTGGGGCAAAGTTCCTATGTTTTCCGTTAGCCTGATGTTTGTACATTTCCCAAAGCCATTGGGGAGAGAATCTGTCTGAGGCTGCTTCTGCTGTTGTTGCCTGTTTGCTTTGCTTTTTTTCTTTGTAAACTTGAGAACTAATATGCATATGTTCATATATATTCATGTGCATTAGTCTTCAATTAAATTCATATATATAAATTCAATTCACATATATGTAAACATGAATTTCATATTCGTATCTATGAATTCAATTTCATTCATATGCATATAGATATATATACACACATACAATGAAGCACACAGGAATTTTAAATCATTAAATGTTTAACACCTACTATGTACCCACAAGAATTGAAAAAATAAAGAGAAAATTAAAAAACAAATGACAAAGTGGCATATGCAGAAGAAAAGAAAAAGTAAGAAAAATGTTTTAATGGTCTCAAAATGAAATGGTATTACATATTATCTGTGAAATGGTATTACATACATCTGTGAATCATTAGAATGCTAGAGGAAGTTCCCAGAACAGTGCTCTGAATGACATGTTTTAAAGTATCACCAAGAATATTAATCCAAAGAACTTTGGAGAGACTCTATCTCTTTAGTTTTGTTTAATATATGCCCTTAATGGAAATATACCAGTGGAATAAATGTTGGCCGAAACATGTTGGCTTTGCAGTTACAGTTTGCTGTAGGATTAAAGGTAAATTCTAATGAACTGTGCAGAAGTATGACCTCATTACTAGGTTGGTAATGATATGGTCAATGCCAAAACACAATTCTCAGATAGAGCTGAATCTTAAAGTTTGACATTTTGTTTTTTTGTTCCATGGGTTTATTTTTTGAATTTCCTTTCTTTCTCTTTTCCTTTTTTTTTTCTTTTTTTTGAGATGGAGTGTGGCTCTGTCGCCCAGGCTGGATTGCAATGGCACGATTTCGGCTCACTGCAACCTCTACCTCCCAGTTCAAGCGATTCTCCTGTCTCAGATTCCCAAGTAGCAGGGTTTATAGGCACACACCGCCATGACTGGCTAATTTTTTGTATCTTTAGTAGAGACAGGATTTCCCCGTGTTCCTCAGGCTGGTCTTGAAGTCCTGAGCTCAGGCAATCCACCTGCCTCAGCCTCCCAAAGTGCTAGGATTACAAGCGTTGAGTCACCACATCCCGCCAAATTGAATTTCTTAATGACTGTGAGAGGAAGTAAATTGGTATCCTTGAATAGCCATTGGCTAAAAGCAGTAGCCATTGAAGCTCCACTAATGTGTTTAGCTTGCTTCAAACAATGCAAACAAAAAGCAGTGTTCTACCCTAAAAAGATTATTAAACATTTAAAAATTTAGCATATATAAAATTAACTTTTTAAAAATTTACAACTCTATGTATGGATATGTACAGATTAATGTAGTCACCACTATAATCAGGACACAGAACAGTTCTACCACCCAAAAAACTTCCCTCCTGCCACTAAAACCCTCCTCGACTCCTAACCCCTGGCAACCATTGGTCTCTTCTCCAGCCCTATAGTTTTGTCTTTTCCAGAATGTCATATAAATGGAATCAAACAGCATGCAATCTTTTATGTTTGGCTTCTTTCTCTTAGCATAATGGTTTTGAGATCTATCCGCGTTGTGTACGTCAAGAATCAATTCCTTTTTATTGCTGGGTAGTGTTCCATTGTGTAGATGTGCACAGTTCATTCAGCCACCTGTTGAAGGACATTTGGGTTGTTTCTAGTTTTTGACAATTATTAATAGATTGTATAAGTTTTAATTTCTTAGGGTGAATACCTAGATGTGGGATTGCTGGGTCATATGGTAAGTGCACTTTATAAGAAACTGACAAATTGTTTTTCAGAGTGGCTGTATTATTCTGCATTTCCACCAGCAATGCATGAGACTCCTGGCTTTTCTATATCCTTATCAGCACTTGGTCCTGTCTTTTTGATTTTTATTCTAGCTATTCTAATAGGTGTGTAGTGGTGTCCTAGTGTGGTTTTACTTTGCATTTCTCTAATAACTACTGATGTTGAATAGCATGTCTTTATTTGTCATCTATATATCTTCTGTAGTGAAGTGCCTGTTTACATATTTTGCCCATTTGTGTATGTGTGGGTGGTGGTGTTTCTTTTGTGGGGTTTTGAGAGTTCTTTGTATATTCTGAATACAAGTCCTTTGCAAGGTACATGACTTGTAAATATTATCTGTAGCTTGCCTTTTCATTCTCTTAACAATGTTTTTTTTATAGAGTAAGCATTTTTGTATTTGATAAAGCCACGTTTGTCTATCTTTTTTTTAATAGGTTGTGCTTTTGGTGTCTTATTTATTAACTTTGCATAACCCAAGGGTTACTAAGTTTTTCTTTTGAAAATTCTATAGTTTTATATCTTACATTTAGATCTGTGATCCACATTTTTGTTTAAATTGTGAGGTACAGGTCAAGGTTCATTTTCTAACATATGGATTCCAACTGTTTCAGCATCATTTGATGAAAACTACTATGGATTCTTGAATGAATTGTCTTTGCACCTTTGTCTAAAATCAATCGGCCATATTTGTGTGAATCTATTTCTAGACTTTCTATTGTTGTCCATTGATTTATGTGTCTGTCTCTTTATCAATAAATACAACACGGTCTTGATGATTGTCACTTTAGAGTAAGTCTTAAAACAGGTTAGTGTGAGTACTCGAACTTTGATCTTCTTTTTCAAAATTGTTTTAGCTATTCTAGTCACTTTGCTTTTTTATATAAGTATGCATATCATAGATGTACAGTTTGCTGAACTTTTGGAAAAGTGAACAATCTCATGTAATTACATCTAGAGCAACACTAAGTATTATCAGCATGCCAAAAGTCTATTTCATACCCTCTGTAAGTTATTAACTCTCTACTGCTTACTACCCACATCTGCCCATAGAAAACATTAACAATGACTTCTACACCAAAGATTATATTTGTCTGTTTTTGAAATTTATACAAATGGAATCATACAATATATTCTTTTGGATGTCTGTGAGACAAGATGTCTCTGAAATTCATTCTGATTATTACATGTAGCATAGTTTGTTTTTTGTATTGCTGACAATGGTATTAATTTTTAGTAACATACCCTAATTTATGTATATATTCAGTTTTAATGAGAAATTTGGGTAGCTGTCAGGCTATTAGAAATTTTGCTGCTAAATTAAAACCACAACGAGATACCATCTCATGCCAGTCATAAAAGCTATTATTAAAAAGTCAAAAAATAACATCTGCTGGTAAGGTTGCAGAGAAAAGGGAACACTTTTCCACTGGTGGTGGGAGTGTAAATTAGTTCAACCATTGTAGAAAGCAGTGTGGCGATTTCTCAAACAGAACTACTGTTCAACCCAGCTATCGCCTTACTGGATACATACCCAAAGGAACATAAATCGTTCTACCATAAAGACATATGCATGCGTATATTCATCACAGCACTATTCACAATAGCAAAGACAAAGAATCAACCTAAATGACCAACAGTGGCAGACTGGATAAATAAAATGTGGTATATATGCACCATGGAGTACTACGCAACCATAAAAAGGCACAAGATCATGTTCTTTGCAGGAACATAGATGGAGATGGAGGCCATTATCCTTAGCAAACTAACACAGGAACAGAAAACCAAATACTGCATGTCTCACTTATAAGAGGGAGCTAAATGATGAGAACACAAAGAGGGGAACAGCACACACTGGGGCCTACTTGGGTGGAGGGTAGAAGGAGGGAGGGATTAGAAAAAATAACTCTTTGGTACTAAGTTTAGTACCTGGGTGATGAAATAATCTGTACTACAAATGCCTGTGACCCAAGTTTACCTATATAACAAACCTGCACATGTACCCCTGAACCTAAAATAAAAGTTAAAAAAGAAATATTGCTGCTAGAATGTATTTTTACACACCTTAGGGAATATACGCATACATTTTTGTTGTTGCCTAGAAGAGAAATTGCTGGGTTATAGAACATGCTTATGTTTGGCCTTAATCGATATTGCCAAATAGTTCTCCAAAGTGACAGTCATAATGTAGTCAATAAATTTAGTCAAATTTAGGATCATAAATTTATTTGTATTAACCTCTTTTAAAATATCTCCAGAATCTGTAGTGATAGTTTCTTTCTTGTTTTTAGTATTACTAATATGTCCCTCATTCTCTTTTTTTATTGGTCTTGGTAAGTATTAATTTTAATATTTTCAGAGATTTGTTGCCTTGTTTTTTTCTATTATATGATTCCTTTATATTTTAATAATTTTTGCTTCTATTTTTATTTTTTTTCTCCCGCCTACCTTCTTCTTTCCCTTGGCTTAATTTGCAATTTTGATAACAATGTGAATACTTGTGTTAGAGATGGTAAGCTTTTTTTTCCTTTCTAGTTTATGCATTTAAGACTACAAAATTCCCTCTAGCCTGTCTTTACTTGCAATAATATGTTTTCATCTAGGGTCTTTTTCCTTGTGGTGGTGTTGTTTTTAAAGTTTGTTCCTGCTTGTTAGGAGCTTGTTTGAAATTATCTGCTTAGGCTTTATTTTTGAAAGCTATTTTCCTTGTGTATACAATTCTAGGTTGGCAATAATTTTCTTTTTGCTCTCTAAAGACATTTTTCTTCATTGTTTCTATTGAAAACTCAGCCCTAATATATTGTGTCTCTCTGAATATCGTGTGTTTGTTTTCTGTCTGTTTATAAGACACTCTTTTTGGAGTTTGTGTGTTAGCTCTACCTGTATTTATTTCACTCAGAATTTGTAGTGTTTCAGTTTACTAATATCTTTTGCTTGTTTTAGAAAATTCTCACAGTATCTCTTCTGTTCAATTATCTCTCTCCTTTATAGACTACAACTATACTTATAAAAGTTATTTTCATCATATTTCATATGTCCCTTAAGCTCTTCATCTGTGTTGTGTATTCTTTCTATTTCTCTGAAAAATATCAACCTGAATATTTTCTACTGATATACATTCCACATCACTAATTTTTTCTTCTGCTATATCTAATGTGCTTTTAAATCCAACTATTGAATTTTTAATTTCAGTGTTGTATTATTAAACTCTACACTTTCTGATGATGTTAATGGGTTTTAGTAGTTGGATGAAATTTTGCATTTTTTGTCTACTTTGGTTATGTTGTTTATAGTTATTTGAAATTTCATGTCCAATTATTTGAACTTAAATATTTGCCTTTGAGTCTGTTTCTAAAGTCTGTTTTAAAAAGAAAAAAACTTGTTTTTGGTCATTTGATCTTGTATTCTCGCATGTTTGGTAAATGTGATCAAATGGCAGACATTATAATGTCTGCCAAAAAATTGTAGATGCTGTGGATGACATTTCCCTGTAGAGTGGATTTAAATTTCATCTGACAGGCATATAGAACATGGGAAGATTATCTTGATCTATTGGATTTGGATTTCATATTCAGTGTGAGGGTTTGTGAGAACTGGTCTATTTTAGGTTCATCTTTATTCCTAGAGCCCATCCCTTCAAGGAGCTCAAGGGTGAGCCTGGTATGTTTATTAGAGATTCTCTTTCTTGGCAGGCTATGAACTTCAATTTTTTCCAGCACCATGAGACTACTGAAATGTCTGCTTAGATTTTTAGTTTCTTAGCAGCTGCTTTTTACTTGTTTTCTTGGCAACTTGCCTCACACATGTGCAGCTAGAAGTTGGAAAATACCTCAAGGAAAAATTGCACATATAATACCCACTTTACATCTCTGCAGTTAGCTTTTCTTTCAGATCATGAGTCCTCAAGTTGTAGCGTCCTTGGTAGCCCTATCCACCAATTTTCAACTCCCCTGCCAATGAGACTGTTAGAAACTCTTGGCTGCTGATCTTTGTTCACTGTCGAAGTTCCACAAAGCAAACTGGCACATGCCCTGAGGGTGGCAAGTAGAAACTCGTGTAGTGCTCACTTCTGTTTTTCTTCTTTCCAGCATTTTGGTCTTTCAAGATTGAGGGACATTTGGAAGATATAATGGAACTCCCACAGGAAAGAGTTTGTGTAGAGTACATTGCAGGAAAACCCAGGGATAGTGGTGAGGATTGAATGGCAAATAGAGGAGAACTTTCTAAAATTACAGAAGTTTCAATTAGATGAAGCCTGGGAAGGGAGCCTCAGGTAAGTTCACAAAAATGCCCATGAGAAAGAAAGAATCAGCTTTAAACAGCTGCTTGGCCCAAAGAGCAAGAAACCATCTTAGGGCACTCCTGATTTACATAAAGGAAGAGCTTTCTTATTCCTTTTTTCTCCCCTCTTCCCACACTCCAATCTATTCTGAATTAGTAAGAACAAATAGATAATGTGGATGAGAGTCAAGGAAAAAAAGAACAGAAGGACGCAATCCTCCCTTCCCATTAAGAGGCCGGCCTGCATAGTGTTTGTGTCAAGAGTAAACACAATGTCATGGAATGACTTACATTCTTAAATAATTCACTAGGTTTTGCCAACCCTGTTTCAAATGGGCAAACAACTGTATCACTGAAGCTCAGGTTCCAGTCGGCTCTCCATGGGAGCTGTGTGGGGGCTCTTGGAATGCAGTTTGAAAGGTAGAATGGTTCTGAAGGCTTAAAGCCCCACTCTCCGAAGAGGAAGCTTGAAGAACAGAATTAAACCCAATATGCTGATATACTCTTTCCTGAATTCTAAACTTTTTCCATTCTGGCCTTATTAATTCGATCTCATTTGTAAGCATAAAATAAATATAGCACTGGAAAAGGTGTTTGTGTCCCAGTGACAAATATAATCCATGTAATTGTTAAACAGGAAATTCCAGACCCCCCTGTGATCTTGCCTTCTATTAGGCAGGAAGAAGCATTCCCCTAAAGACAGAGTTGACTAGAGCCTCATGTCCCCAGAGGGCCTCATTGGAAGTTAGTCTTTGGAAGTTCTAGCATAAACATACTCCCACCCACCTGGCTCATGTACAGACTATGAACAACTTGGCTCTTCTTCCCAGCAGAGCAGTTTTCTGTATGAGTCACTTCTGTCTCCTTATTTTGGACTTTCTGCCTCAAGGGACCTTGAAGATCCATCCAATACTGTACTGAGAATGCACTCAGCAAACAATGAACAATAGAAAAACCTTCTAAAAAGAGAATCTCCTCCTCCATGTGGGCTTGGTACTCAGTTCAGTGAAAACCAATAACCTAGGCCAAAGTAACACACAGATGCAAACATACAAGGGAATATGTTAGAAGATGAAGCTTTCTTTCTGAACAAAGAGACTGATGAATTCAGGTCTGGAAAACACGGCATCCCAATGCTGGGAAGTCTTGGGCAATCTTCCGTAGGAGCAGTCATAATCCCTAGACCCAACCTTCACTTCTGGTGCTGCTGTGGGAGAGCTTATGTACAGAATAGACATACTGCATAGAACTAACACTTGAAAAGAGAAGGCTAAGCAAAAAGACACAAGAGGGCTCCTGGTGGTGGAATGGAACACATAGGCAGTGGCCTTTCCTATAAGTATCCTTGGCTTGGTCCCAATGTCCTTAGTGAAGGTTGCAAAGTTTTGTCCTGATGCATTTGGCGTATCACAAATTATTTGGCTCTCTGCCTGTTTTCAGATCACCATCATGGAGGAACTACACTGAACAAGAAATATGTCCCTTCACAAGCCAAGTACAGTAAATGAGTTTTTATGCTTGTGGAATATTTTTAATATTGTGGGATAAGAAGGGTCTTTCCTTTTCTATCTTAATTTTCTGACTATGCAAACCATTATTAGTATCTTGGGGCCCCTGGAAATAGCTGTGGTCCCTATTGGTGCTTCCTTGACCACGGACTCACTAACATTTATCTGTCTAAAGTGAAAGGTATCTCTAATGATCCCAGCTGACATTTATTCAGTGCTTCTCACTCAGCAATCCCGAAGAGCTCTACAAGCTGATTTACGGGCTGTCCGCGGAGTGGAAGTGAATGGTAATGACCACAGTGAGGATGATGGTGATGGATCACCCAGGCTCTGGTATTTGATATGTCATGTTGTTTCTGGGGCGTTTCCAATTTCCTGAACTTCCCGGTGATTAGAAGCGTAAGAGAGGGCTCCGTCCATTTCATCCTGCATTTCTCAGTGGAGATGACTCTGATTGGGGCCTTGGGAGGCCTTAATTCTCGGTCCCCCTTACACAAATTTTGGTAATGAGCAGAGGGAAGACGTTTTGAAATGCTACAGAGTTTGCTGCATCCCTCCTCTTACAGAACGTGGAGACTGCGGCTCACCTCCCCTGCGGCTGAGTGCCCTCAGCCACCTGAAATTCTCTGGGGCTTTTCTGCACCATGGGGAAAAGGGAGGAGGCAGAAGCCAGGATGAACTGTCGGTTTAGAAGGTTTATGGTGACATAATCAGCCACAGTGCATTCTAATTTGTGTTTTAAGCCACAGAAAGCCCTGCTCCCTTTTCAAACAAAATCCTTTAGGGAATCAACATGTGAAGCAGATAAAACTGAGCTGTTCCACCCCAGTCCTTCACCCTCACCCTGCATTATGGTGGTCCCTGAGACCTGATGGAAAACCTCTGGTGCCCTAGGGTTCTGGGCTCTGATCTGATATGTACACAGGAGACCTAGATTTCTTTCTAGGGTTCCTCACAGACTTTTGAGTACATTATTGAATATCTATGTGCTCTCTCTCATCTCGAAAATAGAGACTAAATAGCCTTCATTGAATAATTACCATTGAGGCTTTTAAAGGTAGAGAGCAAGTATGCCTGAACTATAGTAATAATGAGGGCAATATGATTTCAGGCATAGTTCTAAATGCTCTCCTTTATAATTTAATTTAATTCTTATAACCTCCCTATGGGGCAGGTACTATTCAATCTCATTATTTTCTTTTTAAATGGTGGAAACTGAGGCACAGAGAGGTCATACAAATTTCCGAAGGTCACTCATCTTGTAAGTGATTCAACACCAGGCAGTCTGACCCCAAAACCCTTGATATGAACCCCTGACATTTGGTTTTCAAACTTGTTTGAGTATTAGAATTGATTAAAGAATTTAAAAATTTTTTAAAATTTCAGAAGGCCAGGTTGTATCCCAGGCCAATTAAATTACAGTCTCTGGGTGTGGAACATTAGTGACAGTATTTTTAAAAATTTCATTTATGGGTTGAGTTGGGTCCCCCAAAAAAGATATGTTGAGGCCCTAAACCTTGATACTTCAGAATGTGACCTTATTCCTAAATAGGGTCATTGCAGGATATAACTGCTAAAGTTAAATGAAGTCATATTGGAGTAGAGTGTGGCCTTCATCAGTCTGACCGATGTCCTTATAAGAAGATGGCCGTGTGAAGTTGGAGTCTGGTGAGTTGTGAGTGGCCTCTGGTTAGAGCACGGAGTAGCTGGAGAAGGGAGCTCAGGCAAAAGAAGTCCAGAATGGTAGGCGAAGGCAATTTTCTTTGGCTTCCAAATTCCCATCTTTTCCTGCTTTCTCCTATTTTTTAAATCTCCATCTCAGTCTTCTCTGCCACATCATACATGGCCTTGAGGCATTAGAATTCTTTAAAGCTTCATGGGAGAATGCCATGTGATGATGAAGACAAAGATTGGAGTCATACATCTGCAAACCAAGAAATGTACAAGACTGCTGGCAAACCACGAGAAGCTAGGAGCAGGCAAGGAAGGACCCCCTCCTAAAGGTTTCAGAGGGAGCCATGGCCTTGCTGACATCTTGATTTCAGACTTCTATCCTCCAGAATGGTGAGACACTGAATTTCTGTTGTTTTAAGCCATCCAGTACATAGTACATTGTGATGGAAGCCTAGGAAACTAATACAGCTTCCCGAGTGATTTCAATGTGGAGACAGGTTTGAGAATTACTGCTATATTTTAATCTCACTTCTTAAGAACTTACTGTGTGGATGGGGAAAATCCCTATTAGATAACTCAGTCTTGATTAGGGCTGGTGCAAGTCATTTGTCATCCTATGCTAGTACTGGCTGTGCCACCTTCTAAGGCATGGATCAGTGTCGGCCAGGTGTATTTGAGAAGGAAGATGCTTGACTTTAGGGGAAAGTTAGAGAATCACTCCCAATGCTCCTGTTCACAGGGAAAAGTGTAGTGGTGGGAGTGACTATGGGTATAGAGTAAGACATGCCTGGCACAGGAGAGTTGAGGATGGAAAGGTGCAGAATGAACATTTTCTTTATAGCCAGTACAGTATAATACTGCAAAAAATGATCATGGGGGATAGAGGGCAGTCAACAAGGCTACCTGCAATCTAGTGATGTAGGCACAGGTCAAATAGAGCCCTGTAAGAGGCCATTGGGGTGTTTGCAAGAAGTGGGTATTCAAATGCCTCACAGAGAAGGTGATGTTTAGGCACAAGGGTCAGATTTCATTGCTGATATGTGTGAAGGCTGTTCTAGGCACAAGGAACACCTTGAGCAAAGGTGTGGAAGAGGAATGAATGGGCAGAGTTGGGAGTCTGGTGAGTCGTGAGTGGTCTCTGGTTAGAGTATAGTATAGCTGGGGAGGAGAGCTTGGATATAAGGGAAGAGGGGTAGAAAGGTAGATTAAGGCACTTTTCTTTTGGGATTCGAATATCATGATGAATATTTTTTCCAACTTCATTTTGTAAGCAAAATGGAGTCAGCAGAGGCTTTTGATCAGGAAAGAAACACCAACGTTAACTTCAAAGATCTTGATAACTTTTCATAGGGGCCATCTTCTGTGTCTCAAGCTGAAGTGTCTCACTTAGTTTTTCCAATGACTTTATGAAATAGGTTCTATCATCATTATTCCAATTTAATATGTTTTAGGAACTGAAACTAAGGAAATTTCAGTTACTGCTGAAGTCACATCGTTGGTAAATACAGAAACTTGGATTTGAAACCTGGTTATCTGATTCTGGAGTCTGTAGGCTTAACCGACTTATCACTGAGGATTTCCATCATTGGTGTCAAAGGAAAATAGCCCCACTGGCAGTGTGAGGCAGGTGGGTAGTGGATTGCAGGAGGAGAGAACAGGGATAGGCCAGCTATAATAGAAAGTGACTTTAGAATCATTTGAAATATCTTAAAAGAAGGCCAGAAAAGATTTAGCAACTGCTTTTGTATTGAGAGATATTCCCTTGGTTAAAGACGGTTTACTGGGAGAAAGACAATACCTTCACTGAACTATAGAATGCAGGGGGAGGTGTGCATTGGGTGATAGAAGATAAAGAGATCTTTTTGGGCATTTTCAAAAAGAAGTAGTTTCAGAATATCCTTGCAGATGTTTAGAAAGTACATGGCAATGTAATTTAGAGGTAGCTATGCTGCAAGAGATGGATCATTGGACCTGATTCTAAGAATTTAGAATTAGGATTGTGGAGACAGTGTTAGTGTGGTGCTTAAATCCATAGGCTCTGGAGCTCCACAGTTGGGTTGAATCTGAAACCATCAGTTTATTAGTTGTGTGGCCTTAGAAACGCCTCATTTCTTTGTCTGCAGAATGGGGATACTAAGTCAGATTCATATTTCACGGTACTGTGTGGAGGATGGAATGAGAGGAGCCACGCGGAGCACTTGGCACAAGACACACGCTTAAGAAACAGGCATTGCATTTGTTTTTGCTGCTTGTTACCCAGAAAGTTTCCCTTTGGTGACGCACCTCGCTCTTCATTTCGTTTCCCTACCAAGACATTTCTGTGTCCACATTAGAACTTGGTTTCTTGTTTAATCTTTGAATGTAGCAGCTTTTTTTTTTTCCTTAAAGCTCAGTTTCTCTACGAACATAGGAGAATCTTTTAGTGTTTCCTTTTTTCCTTTTTCTGGACTCAGTGTGGATGGGATTTGCTCCAGTGTAGCCACCTTACTTCATGGAGTTATGTGCCTCAGACTGAGGAGGGGACCAGGCAGTCCACATTGCTCAGTCCCTCCCATTACCTTTGGCGGTACAGCTCATTTGTTTATTTCACAAGTTACCTCTGAGCATCCTTAGGCAACAATTCAGGAATTTTCTTTGTGTGCTTTACAAGCAGTGTCTGGTATATAAAATAGGTATATGTAGAACAGATATGAAGAATAACTGCTCTTCTTAGGCAGGATTGAATGGAATCAGATAGCAACAAGAAAAGCCTAAGATTGGTGTCCTCCTCTTTCAGTTCTAGAAGTGTCTGTAACAAAGGAGAGAAGTATAGAGGAAATGACTCAGTGTCATCATTTCAATTATGATGCTAAGAGAAAGAAAAAGAAACTTTTTACCCTGGAGAAAATAATGGACATGTTGTGTGGGTGGGGTCATCTGTCCCTGATGATTTGGGGACTGTCATTAGAAACCAGCTTGAAAGAAGGCTTATGGGGGTCCCTACAAGTAGCCTCATAACTGAGGTCCTTCCCAGGGTTGCTCCTCCTTCCAGTCCATGCCAACCCCAAACATTGCCTCAATTTATCTTTCTTAAAAGCACACTTTTGGCCAGGTGCAGTGGCTCATGCCTTTAATCCCAGCACTTTGGGAGGCCAAGGTGGGTGGATCATCTGAGGTCAGGAGTTTGAGACCAGCCTGGCCAACAAGGTGAAACTGTGTCACTACTAAAAATACAAAAATTAGCCAGGCATGGTGGTACATGTCTGTAATCCCAGCTACTTAGGAGGCTGAGGCAGGAGGATCACTTGAACCTGAGAGGCAGAGATTGCAGTGAGCCAAGATTGCACCATTGCACTCCAGCCTGGACAAGAGAAAAAACAAAAAAACAAACTAAAAAACCTGTCTCAAAAAAAAAAACACACACACCAAGAACCAGAAAACATTTTTATCAAGTTACTCTCTATCTAAAAATATTTTTATGACTCCTCTGTGCCTAAACAAGTGAGTACTAAAGCTTTTCGGTAGTCATCAAAGTGCTCTGCCCTCAGGTCCATCTCATCTCTCCACCCTTCTCTTTCCCACACCCCATCCATTCAGTGCATCAGAACTTCTTGTTACTCCTCATCCCACCCCCATATGTGGCCTTTATCTTTGTACTATACACAAATATCCCCTGGAGTTAGCATCCATTTGCTGAGGGATCAGCAGTTTTTAATTCTCTCATGCATTTGCCTCCTAGATTAGCCCTATCCACCTGCCCTCCTGGCCCCCTTAGTTTTCACAGGCCCACAGTTCACCTGCCTCCTACCCCACCTGCATACTCAAGTTAAAACTTAGATTATTTGCAAAAGATCAATAAGCACACTAATGAAATACATGTAATTGAAAAGAGAGTGCGGTCTGCAATGTCAAACAGTGGGTTGAGGATGAAGGCTGTGGACTGAGCTTTAGCGTTCCATAGCATTTGGCTTAAGGTGGAATAGACTTTGTGAGAGCTACAGCCTTCTAGGGGCCAAGCCTACATCTCTGGTAATGTGAAAGGCTTTAGAGAGGCGATGTTAAGAACATCCTCATGATCTGAGAGAGTAGGACTCCTTAAACATTTAATGTAGGTAACAGGAAGGAGCTTGAGAGAATCTTGTCCAGTAATTATTTATGATCCTTCTGACTGCCTATCTGAATCATTCTATCCACCAGTCAACTTGAATTTACCAGATTTCTCTGATCCTGACTGAATTGATTCATATAAACTACAGTGAATTTCTCTTTGGATACAATGCCCCATGGAATTAATCAAACTTTGGGTTTGTCTACTACAATCAGCTCAATAGTTGCTTTCTGCCCGAGGATGACTCCTTGCCTTCATTACATCTGAAGGTTTCAGCATTTGTTAGCACATACCATCTCAATCAATACAGCCAAGTGCAACTGTCTCCTAAATGAGGATGTCAAGCTAAGGCCCCGATAACCAATGGTTACTAAATGCTTAATGATCTGCTTTGTGTGTCACAGCACCCTTCATCACATTCAGTCTAGGGCCTTGAACCTACCTTAAAAAAAATACTCTTTTCGATCGAGACCATCCTGACCAACATGGTGAAACCCCGTCTCTACTAAAAATACAAAAAAATTAGTTGGGTGTGGTGGCATGCGCCTGTAGTCCCAGCTACTCCGGAGGCTGAGGCAGGAGAATTGCTTGAATCCAGGAGGCGGAGGTTGCAGTGAGCCGAGGTCACGCCACTGCACTCCAGCCTGGCACCTGGTGACGGAGTGAGACTCTGTCTCAAAAAAAAAAAAAAATACTCTTTTCTAAAATTTTCCCTGTTATTATTTTTATTTTCCTTATTTAAGATTTGGTTATAATGCATCACCGCAGTGCACTAGGAAACACAAAGTGGGACCCAGAAGTTGGCAGAGCTGAGAATCATCAGCTCCATGGCACCTTCTGCCTCCAAGAGGGTAACATTTCCTTAATATGGTGCTTATTAAGGCTGTTTACCAAATGTTCTCATCTCTCCTCATTCCAAGTATGTACATGATATGATTGGTATTTTCTGACTCCATTTTTGATGGTGTCTTGTGATTAGTTTTGGCCCATGAGTTGAAAACATGAGCAACATGTGTCACTTCTTTGCTGGAGCATTAAGGTCAACATGAGACTCTTCCAGGTTCAGTTTTCCCTTTGCTACTGTATTAGTCTGGGTTCTTCAGAGAAACATATATATTATAAGGAATTGGTTCATATAGTTATAGAGGCTGAGAAGTCTCAAGGTCTCTGGTTGGTGAGCTGGAGACCCAGAAGAGATGATGATATATGTTCCAGTCTGAGTCTGAAGGCCTGAGAATGAGGAAAGCCAATGATGTAAGTCAGAGTCTGAGTCTACGGCCAAGGACAGAATACCAATGTCCCTGATGATTTGAGGGCTGTCATTAGAAACCAGCTTGAAAGAAGGGTTATGTGGTTACCTACAATAGCCTCATAACTGAGGTCCTTCCCAGGGTTGCTCCTCCTTCCACTCCATGCCAACCCCAAGAATTGCCTTGATTTATCTTTCTGAAAAACATACTTTTGGCTGGCATGGAGGCTCACATATATAATCCCAGCACTTTAGGTGGCTTAAAGACAATGAGGGGCCAGGCACAGTGGCTCACACCTGTAATCCCAGCACTTTGGGAAGCCGAGGCGGGTGGATCACTTGAAGTCGGGAGTTTTAGACAAACCTGGCCAACATGGTGAAACCCCATCTCTACTAAAAATAAAAAATAAAAAAAATTAGCTGGGCATGATGGTGGGTGCCTGTAATCCCAGCTACTCAGGAGGCTGAGGCAGGGGAATTGCTTGAATGCAGGAGGCAGAGGTTGCAGTGAGCCAAGATTGCACCATTGCGCTCCAGCCAGGGATGCAAGAGTGAAACTCCATCTAAATAAATAAATAAATAAATAAGGGCAATCAGGCAGAGAGAGGGCAAAGGCTCTCTTACTCAGACTTTTGCTCTACCTACGGTTCAGGTTAGATGAGGACCACTCACACTGGGGAGGGCAATCTGCTTCACCCAGTCTACTGGCTCAAACATTAATCTCATTTAGAAACACTCTCACAAATACACCCTGAATGATGTTTGACCACATATCTGGGCATCCCAGGCCCAGTCAAGTTGACACGTACAATTAATGATCACAAGTCCATCCTTGTCAATTTGGCACCTGTATGAATCTTCTTAAAGCATGCTTAATCTCCAAGTAAAGACAATAACAAGGCTATAATTCTACCCAACATGATACAACTATCCTGCATGCAACTGAAAACATAGTGACCCTTCCCCAGAAAAAGGTAAAGTCCTTGAGAGTTGTTTATTCTTCTCCTTGATATCTCATACATGAAATAGTATGGCATATAATTAACCATATTTAAATGTTATGATATAAAATCAATATATCTATGCTACACGATAAGATAATAAGACAGGAAAGAAAACAAAGATTTTTGCTCTGTATACAAATTTATATATGTATTTACAACAAAATAAAAAGGAAATACTCATCAAAATTACAATCCTCATTTCTGTAACTGGTTATGTGATCGTAGCTGCTGCTTATAACTATCGTCTTCTACTAGCCATTCTGTATTCCTTTGCCCTCTGCAAATGCCTCAGTTAGTTACGTCTTTCCATCTGGTGGAGCTACTCAAACCCTTATTCCTGAAGTATCTGGCTTGTTGTGGTTTTCAATTGACCTTAATCCCAGGGCATGGTGATACTAAGAGATACCTTAAGAAATCTCCGATATTACAGACATGCTCTTTTTTACCTCCATTATGTAGTAGTTGCCCAATTTACCCCTGTTAGTCAGCATCAATCATCCCAGCCAGCACACTAACTTTCTTCTTTGCTTATTGATTCAAAGGTATGCAGAGTTCCAAGGGGCCAGTGGCAGTGTGAATTTTCGGTTCAATGGAGTCAGCATTTTGCCTCCTTTTGAAAGCATTCCTTCCCTTGAAACTAAGACTGCTAGGCTAGCAGAGCATTTTACTAGTGGGTCACTAAGGGTAATAGTGAATGGTGCACTCCCATTTCTGTGCATTCATTCCTGAACCTGTGAACCCTGGCTTTGAGAGAAACAGCCCATATATGAGATACTGATTCAGAGCATGCAGCCTTCAGGAGAATCTTGCACCTGCCCTGCATGGTATTGCCACTGGTATTGCCAGCTAGTATAACTGAGTCTTTGAAAGGCTACTTTACCATTCTATTAAATCAGCTGCTTCAAGATGGTAGAGCATAAGGTAAGGCCATGAATTCCATGACCATGGGCCCTGGGCCCATCACTGCACATGAGTTGCTGTGAAGTGAGTTCCTCAACTAGAAGCCATGGTGTATGGAATATTACGATGATATATAAGGCACTCTATAAGCCCACAGATGATAGTTTTGGCAGAACCAATATGTGCAGGGAAGGCAAACCCATAACCAGAGTCAGTGTCTATTCCAGTAAGAATACATGTAACCTCTTCCATGATGGAAGTGATCCAGTGAAATCAGCTGGCCTCCAGGTAGCTGGCTGACCACACCAGGGGATGGTTCCATATTGTGGACTCAGTATTGGTCTCTGCTGTTGGTAGACTGGACACTCAACAGTAGCTGCAGCTGGATTGGCCTTAGTGAGTGAAAGTCATGTTTGCTGAGCCCAGGGATAACCTACATCCCTGCCACCATGGCCACTTGGTTCATGACCTTATTGGGTCATGACTAGGATGGCTGGGAAAATTGACTGACTAGTATCCACAAACTGGGTCATTCTATCCACTTGACTATTAAAATGAGCATTCACATGAGACACAAATATGTTTACATCTTTTTGTGCATTCAGAGATATCTATCTACATACCTCTTTCCCAGATATCATTGTCACCAACTTGCAAATCATGTTCCTTTTAAGTCCCTCACAGTCTGGTAAAACCATTGGCTACAGCTTATGAATCAGTATATAATCACACGTCTTGCTATTTCTCCTTCCAAGCAAAATATACAACCAGGTACACTGCTCAAAGTTCTGCCCACCAGGAGGATTTCTCTTTGCCACTGTCCTTCAGGGATATCTTAGGAAGGGGAGTGGTACAATTGTCCACCTTCAGGTGGGACCTGCATATCATGCAGAGCCATCTGTAAACCAGGCCTAAGCCAAATCTTCTCCATCAACTGATTCTAGGGCACTCCCCAAGAGGCTGTATGTACAGGCTGGGAGGGAGAAGGCAATGTAGCAGGAGTGGGCACCATGGGCATTTGGACCACATCTACATGTAACTTACTTGTGCCTTCAGGGCCTGCTCAGGCCTGATTGTGTATATACCACTTCTGTTTGATGGTGGAGTGCTGCTGTGTATGTCCAACTTTATGACTTGGTGGGTCAAATACATTCAGTTCACGATGGGTAGCTCAGGTTGCCTAGCAACCTGGTGATGCATGGTTAAGCATTTAGTTTCCACTAAGGGCCAGCAGTGGGTCAAGAACCATTTCTCAAAAGGAGAGGAGTTATCTGCAGAGGATGGCAGTGTTTTGTTCCAAAATCCTGAGGGCCTGAACAACAGTTCACCTTTAGGGGCCTGTCAAAGGCTCCAAACAGCATCTCCATCTGCCACTGGCACCTCAAACACCATTGGATCTGCTGGATCATATAGCCCAAGTGTCAGAATAGCTTGCATAGCAACCTGGACCTGTTGCTGAGCCTTTTCTTATTTTTAGCTTCATTCAAAATTGGCAGGTTTGGGGTAATTCAATGAATGGGGTGGAGTCAGATACTCAAATGAGGAATGTGTTGCCTCAAAACATCCAAAGAGACCCACTTGGCATTTTGACTTTTTTTTTTTTTGGTTGTAAGGGAGGTCAGATGCAAGGACTTATCCTTCACTTTAGAAGGGATGTCTCGACATGCTGCAGGCCATTGAACCCATAAGAATTTCACTGAAGTGGAAGGCCCCTGAATTTTTGTCACATTTTTTACTGCTGAATATGCAAATATCTTACCAATAAGTCTAGAGTAGTTGCTACTTTTGTTCAGTAGGTCCAATCAGCATATTGTCATCAATGTCATGGACCGGTGTGACATCTTGTGGAAAGGAAAGCAATCAGGATCCCTATGAACTAAATTGTGACATAGGGTAGAGAGTTGATATGCTCCTGAGATAGGACAAGGTATGTTGCTGGCCTTGTCAGCTGAAAGCAAACTGGTACTGGTGGGCCGTATAAACCAGTATGGAGAAGAAGGCATTTGCCAGATCAATAGCTGCATACCAAGTACCAGGGGATGTGTTAATTTGCTTAAGCAATGACACCACATCTGGTGCAGCAGCTGCACTTGAAGTTAACACCTGGTTAAGCTTTCAGTAATCCACTGTCATTCTCTAAGATACATCTGTCTTCAGCATAGGCCAAATAGGTGAGTTGAATGCGGTTGGAATCACTACTTGTCTGGGTTCTCCAGAGAAACAGAGCCAATATGATATCTCTATCTGTATATCTACATCTACATCTGTATCTATATCCATGTTTATTACAAGGTATCAACTCATGCAATTATGATGGCTGAGTAATCTCATAATCTGGTATATGCATGCTAGGGACCCAGAAACACTGATAGCGTAGTTCTCGTTGGAGTTAAATGCCTGAAAACCAGAGAGGCAATGGTTTATATTCTAGACCAAGTCTAAAGGCCTGAGAACTGGAATGCCAATGGTGAAGTCCTAGTCCAAGGGCAAGAGAAGATCCAGGTCTCTGCTCAAGCAGTCATGCAGAATGAATTCTCCATTCCTCTGCCTTTTGGTCTACTCAGGACCCCAGTTTATTGACTCATGCCCACCCACATTGGGAAGGGCAATCAACTTTATTTAATCTCCCAACTCGAATGCTAATCTCCTCTGGAAACACTCGCACAGACACACCAAGAATAATGTTTAATAAAATATCTGGACACCCTGTGTCCCACTCAAGTTGACACATAAAATTAATGATTACATCACCTCTGATCTTTCAAGTCCTTGATGGTGGCACTAATCTCTGTAATTCTTCCAGGAATATAGTACAGGTTGAGTATCTCAAATTCAAAATCCAAAATGCTCCAAAATCTAAAACTTAAACTGACCTGATGCTCAAAGGAAATGCTCATTGGAGCATTTAAATTTTAGATTTTCAAATTTGGGATGCTGAACCATTAAGTATAATGCACATTTTCCAAAATTAAAAACAGATCCCAAATACAAAATACTTCTGGTCCCAAGCATTTTGCATAAGGGATACTGCACCCGAATTTCATTTGGTTTACTAATTTTTTATGTAAAGGTAGTTCTAGTGGCTTCCACTTGGCATTTCCCATCACAATAGCCCCCACTTTACAGGCCATTGAATTAATGTGGGCATTTTGCCACATGCTGAGTAGATCTACCCCAATTATATATTCTGCAACTGAGGAAAGGTCACATGATAGGTTTAGGGACTCACTGGATCCACTATGGGATGAACCTGGGCTAAAACTCTATTTATCACCTGACCTCCATAAGCTCTTGCTCTAACTAGAGAGCCACAGTGACATTTCAGATTTTGTGGAATCAGTATCAGTTCAGAGATGGTGTTCAGTAGTCCCTGAAAGGCCTAATTATTTCTTTTATTTTCCCAGTGTACAATTACTCTAGCAAAATGTCCCCATTCCTACTGACAGAATCCTTTGGGAAATGCTGGGAGAAAGATTAAGAGTGCACATTTTTTGTTAGTGTACTTGTATTCTTCCTTGAGAGGACTCAACCTTGCATTTATTCAAAGAGCTCTGGGTCTATAAACTGGCTCAAGTCAGATAAGTGATTAAGGGGCTATGACTCTCTTGTCACTATGATTTGAGTTAGATGTTTGTTCACTTGATCTGGAACTTTTCTGCTTATGCAGATCAAGTAAGAATTTAGCAGGCATCTGTCTAGTTCACATTTAGGAACACAGTGATTAGCTAACACCATAGATCTGAGCAAGTCAGGCTATTCTGATTGCTGCTTTGCCTCTACTATTACAGTAACCACACCCCCTTTGCCTTTGGCAGTTGTGTGCTGCCACTTGGCCTCTGCCACCCCATCCATTGCATTTAAATTTCCCAACTCAGTGTCTGCAGTCCATATTATCAATTCCAACTTACAAGAAGTGATCACAGAACTCAAGAAGGATGCTATGTTTCCCACCACAAATTTGCTTCCCATAGTAGTGGTGAAGGATGTCTTATTAGAGGCCTATCTAACTCCCTTAGCTGCAACATTAAATGCAGAATCTTGGCATGGTGGACTCACGTCAATAAATTCAGAATGATATAATTTAATGTTCCTTTCATTATTATCCCACACCTTTAATATCCATTTTCACATATTAACCCAGATTTCTGGCTGTGTAAATTAGAAAACTCAAGTGGTTCTGGAGTGTGGCACATCTTTTAATGGGTCACACTTTTTAACTCATCTGTAGGGGCCTTTTGTGACTTGAGTCTAGTTGTAAGTCAAGAATCAAGGAGAAGTAGTAAAGGTAGGTTCCGAGGAGAATCAGTATTGTCTTCCATGGCAGCTGCCTCAGAGGAGGCTGGTATAGTTTCCTTGGGCATTGAGGGGTTACTCCTCAGATGAGATTGGAGAAGACACTATCGCAGTCCCAGTGAGGGTGCTTCTACTGGGGATGAGGAGGTCACTTGCACTGGGGGTGGGAAAGCATCTTTCACTGGCAAAAATACTCATCACAATTTAAGGGCTCGATGTCCCCACCTTCATCAGGGTCTTCTCACATGTCCCCATTCCTACTTACAGAACGTTATTCTTTCCTAATCATTACCCTGTGAAGATGGGAGTTAAATTTGCATTGTGATTCAGCCAGTCACAGGATGAGATTCTGCATTTAATTTTCAGCAATCTCAGCCCTGTGGCTACAGGAGACTCGGGTCTCCTTCAGAGCATACATAGATCTCTTCAGATCATTTATAGGATGCTTGAGCTGGGAATTTAAGTCCTTGGACTCATCTTTGTCTTTCACTACTTTGGTCAGCAATATTAGGAGCTAAAAGTCAATTTAATAATATTATTAATTAGTTTTCCAAAAATGTTCGAAAGTATCACATACACAGTCACCTAACTCCTTATTCTTATAAATGGTTAATTAGGAATATCCAGCAATGATACTTTGTGTCTCTATGGCCTATCATTGCACTCTTTACTACTGGAAATAGAGTTATTAGTGTCTTTAGATCTAATTGGATTAGAGAGCCAATTCCAGAAACCCCAGAACCAATTTAGAAAACTCATCCCTAAAACTCTGCTCTTCTAGAATCACTCTTGGTACCTAAATTTGTATTAGTCTGGGTTCTCCAGGGAAGCAGAAGCATCTCCCCCTCTCTCTCTACACACACACACACACACACACACACACAGTTTTGTATATAAAATATATATAACAGAAAGAGGTTTATTATAAGGAATGGACTTATGCAGCTAAAGAGGCTGACAAATCTCAAGATCTGCTGTTGACAAGCTGGAGGCCCAGAAAAGCTGGTGGTTTAGCTCTGGTCTGAGTCTGAAGCCCTGAGAATCAGGAGAGCTGATAGTGTAAGTTCCAGTCAGAGCCAGAGGCCAAAGGTGGCAGAAGACTGATGTTCCAACTAAAACTAATGAGCCAATCAGAGCGCAAATGTTCCTTTACTCAGACTTTGTTCTATTTGGGTCTTCCAAGGATTTCATGAAGTTTACCCACATTGAAGGTGAACAAAAGGAGGGTAATCATCTTTACTCAGTCTACAGATTCAAATGCTAATCTCTTCAGGAAATGCCTTCATAGACATACTCAGAATAATGTTTAGCCAGCTATCTGGGCACCCTGTGTTCCACTCAAGTTACATATAAGATTAACCGTCACAGCTACTATGGCTGACAATTCTCTAAACTTGGCAGCTCTGTTAGCCTTGGACATAGTGATGATCGCAGAGATTTAGAGCAGAGCCCCCAGCCAGCCTACCACAGGCAGGTAGCATGAACAAGAAATCAACCTCTATTGTTTCTAACTACTGGTATTTTTATGTTTTTGTTACTGTAGCGTAACTTAGCTTCTCTCAGTGAGATAGGTAGCTTGCAAGACAATAATAATAATAATAGAAACTCTTATAAGTGTGTAAGGAGCACATTACTAATATACACTTGCTAATCTGACTCCCAAATTTACTTTCCCAACTCATACTTCCTATCTGGGCTCACACTTACTTGTCTAACATATCTCTTTGACATAACCACTTGGATGTCTCAAAAGATGCTTCAAAATCAGGCCTGGGGTGAACTTGTGAATATTTCCCAAACCTGGACTATTTCCAGTCTTGTGTCACCATGTAGCACCAGCCTGGTCTCTGTTATTTCAGTCAGTGTCATCATAAACTTCTCTCTTATTTCATGGGAAATCTGATGAGACCATCTTTCCATCACAAAGGCTTGATGATTCTACCTCCAGAACATAGCTTGTCTCTCTCTGCTCATCTCCATCTTAATTGTCAACATTCTAGTCAAAGCCACTGCTACCCACCATTTAGATTACCGCAGCGCCCCCCAACATTCTCTCCATCTCTCTTGTGTCTTTTCAACTGACTCCGCAAAATAACCAGAAAGATCTTCAAGAAATGTAAATAAGATCTTGTTTACACCCTAATGGCTCCACATTAAAACTTAGAATAAATATCCAGATTTCTTACTGTGGCCTACAAGGTCCTGTGTGGTCTGGATCCTCCCATCTCTCCAGCTTCATCTCTTACCTCTCCAGCCCCAGTACACACTGACCATCTCTCAGTTGCTAGAACAAACCATGTCTTTCAGGCATCAGAGGCTTTGCTTTTGCTGTTCCCTGTGGAATTCTCTTCTGTTGGTCTACAAATTGCTTATTCCTTCCTGTCTCTTAGTCTCAGCTAAGCAAGATGAGTAAGTTTTAGAGATCTGCTCTACAACACTGTACCTGTGGTCAATGACACTCTACTGTACACTTAAATTTTGTTAAGAGGGTAGATCTCATGTCAGTGTGTTTATTACAATAAAAAGAGTAGATCTCATTGTTATTTTCTAGTTATTCCTATTTGTTTATTTGAGGGTACTTACCACAACCTGCAAATTCATGTAATTCACTTAATTCATTTTTTAATGTGTGCACTGTTATTTTCACTAGAATGAAATCTCCTTAATTGGTAAATAAGGGGAGGGGAATCTTGTCAATCTTGTCATCATGACAATCCTGGTATCCTGTGAAATGAAAATATATAGAATGTTTTCATAAGATGTTTGAATGAATGAATCCTTATTTCACAAATGAAGGTAAGTCTTAGGAGGCACATGACTTGCCCAGAATACACAGTGAGTGGCAAGGCTGGGTTTCCAGTCACATTTCCAAACCTTGCAGTCTGTTATTTGATTCCACATAACATAGACTTTCATGTTGCCACTTGAAAAGCAGAAAAAGGTAACGTTCTTGAAACCCATTTTTTTTTTTTTTTACCAGATTCCTATGTATGCTTCCTTTTTCCCTCACCACTAAAATGGGTGGCTTTGCAACACCAGCAGCCTGACTAGTTTATTCATTTTTCATATTATAGAAAGTTATTAAACTGCACCACACAGATAAGTACTAGAAAAATTGCCAGGTTATTTTTCTAACATAAAATTGCCAATTTGCTTGTATATGAGTTGGGAAAGGAGGCAAAGCATCCCATTCAAATGATTAACCTCTCAGGTAATAAAAGCGACCATTTTGTGTGTATAAATACTATGATAAAAGGAACTTTCATATCGAAGTTATGTAGCCCTCCCATTCCTGGGCTCATCTCCTTAATTGGTAAATAATTCATCAAACTCAGAAATGAATTGTGTTCCCACCCACATTTCTTCATCCAGTCATCATGAAATAGGAAAGCAGGCCTTTTCTCCCTTTGGAAGTCATGAGATAATGAAATTGTTCAGGGCTTTCCTGAGCCTGTGCTAGGCTAGATATAGAACCCAGCTGCCATGGGCCTTGTCGGGTAACTGAGCAGTGCTTCTGGAGGCTCAGAAGAACTGAGCTTGTCCCTTTAGTTTGACCTCTTGCACCCAAAGTTCATGTATTTGTCTTTCCACTACAGTGCCCATAAATATTACCTGTTGTGAGTGTGACTTTCAATAGAAGAAATAGGCTGGGTGAAACGGCCAGTTGGCTGAAAATTTTAATCGGACTTTTGCATCAAATGAGTTGCACAGATCCATTTTTACAATGCTGATGAGCCACAATTCCTGGACACGGAAATGTCCTTTTATGTTGTAAATTATGTAAGATTATTGCTGAAAGTTTCTTGTGGGAACTATAATTTTTTCCCCTTTGGACTTTTTCATGTGTGGAAAAAACCCTGCATTAGATATAAATTAATATACTCTTGGGCTGATGACCTTTGGTTTTTTGCCTTTTACCTTTAAATTAAGGTAGAATAATGCCCAACATAGTGTAATTTGCCTTTGCAAAACTCTTATATGTATGTCACTATAATTCCCAAGGATGGTCTTGCTAATAAATCCCATTAAAAAATTCCTTTTCTGAATCGTTTTCGTTCCTCTCATGAGTTCTGTTTAGAATTTTATCGCTATCGTACGCGACAGCTTTAACTTTGTTGTAGATAGATCACAGAGGTTGTGTACTGAACTTACAATAGCAGTGTTTATACCTGGGGTTTCTTTATTTTCCCTCCAATGCATTAGAGTTTTATGGAAAAAGATAAAACAGTTACTGCCTCCTTTACCACAGCTTTTTGAATAGCCTCTTCAGCTTGAAGTTTATGGATGCCGAAAAATCATCTTAATTTGCAGATTGCGGAGGCACTGTTCTCTGGGCCTCAGTCTATAGTCAAGCAATGGGAGAAATGGAAATGTCAGCAGCAGCATTTGTGATGGACTCGGTGGGGAAACTTTTCCTTTTGAGTCAAGATGGAGCAAATTACCCAAGTGGGCTGGTGAAGTGTTGTGAAAGAGATTCAGCTGTGAGCTTTCGTTCTTCATTGCGTCAGTTGGTCAATGGCAATACTCAGCTTTACCTTTCGTACAGTTTGAAGTGGTAGCCTATACTTTTTCTTTAAAAATGATAGCTCGAAGACAAGACATTTTAATTTCTCCCTAAAAATGTCCCCTTCTCTTTGGAAATAAATAAGCTGTTCTTCACTGTTGCCAGAGAAACAGTGTTGTGAAATTCTGGTTATTTCTGCTACTTATAGCTGCTCTACAGAGACGCAGATATTTCTGTAGAAATGAACAATGGGAAAAGAACCATACCAGAATTGGATTGACTGGACTTGCTCAAGCAACTATGTCTTAATCTTAATTAACCAGCTTTTGACATCTGGATGCGGGAATTGCCGGCTCTGTCACATGAGGACTTTATAATCAGTGTCCTCGAGGTGGCTACCCTGAGAATTTTTCTCTGTAAATTCTTTCTATCAGACACTGTACACAATATCCCAATCCACAGCAGTGAAACTTTGATCAAGGTCAGGACAAATGGACTTGGAGGAATTTCTAGTTGAGAAGGGCAGATATTTTTTTTCCGTGACTGGCAGGAAAGCAGCTTTTCTTTATTTGGGAAAGGCATGCCCTCAGAACAAGGTGCAGATTTGGAGCTGGTCTGCCATGGCATGTTGAGTGCGAAGGGCTGCCTGTCTAGCCAGACTGATCAGCAGAAATAGCTTTCGTCTCCTCAGATCCATCTCCAATCTGATGATTAGCAGTGCTCAACTAAGGATTAGAGCAGAGACGCTCTTCTGCAAACAGGCCCCTTTTCTAAGCAAGATCATGAAACACACAACACTTGTAACGTTGATTTTGGTGGCCCTCTCCTGGGCCTCACCAGACCCCCAGTCTCCCTCCTCCTGCCAGGTCTCCATTTCTCTTGGTTGCTTTCTCTCCTTTTGACTCATCTTCAAAATCTAGCTAGCCATTGTCCTGGTCCTTTAAAGTCCTGATCTCACTGCCTTGACAGTAGGAAGGGAACAGGGAACTAACATGTACCAGCCTTCCATGGTCACCAGCCCTTGTTTAAGAAGATAATGCTGTCTTTGCATTTGAGCCACAGTTACATATGTGACTTATCTCTATTTTACTGATGAGAACACTGAGGTTCCCAGTTGCCTAACAATACACAGCAAGCAGAGTCAGAACTGGAATAAAGTGTCTCTGACTTCAAGGGCTATGCCCAACTAACCCTTTCTACTATTATCCCTGCAAGGTTACGTAATTTCTTTTTATTTATTTATTTATTTAATTGCATTTTAGGTTTTGGGGTACATGTGAAGAACATGAAAGATTGTTGCACAGGTACACACGTGGCAGTGTGATTTGCTGCCTTCCTCCCCATCACCTACATCTGGCATCTCTCCCCTTGCTATCTCTCCCCAGCTCCCCACCCCCCACCGTCCCTCCCCTATTTCCCCCCAACTGGCCCCAGTGTGTAGTGCTCCCCTCCCTGTGTCCATGTGTTCTCACTGTTCAACACCCGCCTATGAGTGAGAACATGNCCCGCCTATGAGTGAGAACATGCGGTGTTTGATCTTCTGCTCTTCTGTCAGTTTGCTGAGAATGATGGTTTCCAGGTTCATCCATGTCCCTACAAAGGACACAAACTCATCATTTTTGATGGCTGCATAATATTCCATGGTGTATATGTGCCACATTTTCCCTGTCCAGTCTATCATAGATGGGCATTTGGGTTGGTTCCAGGTCTTTGCCATTGTAAACAGTGCTGCAATGAACATTCGTGTGCATGTGTCCTTATAGTAGAACGATTTATAATCCTTTGGATATATACCCAGTAATGGGTTTGCTGGTTATGTAATTTCTTAAGCCCAGTTAAAATTCATGTATTCACATATAACATTGTGTTGGGTGAAGTTTTCAGTCTGAGACAGGTGACAGGGGAGATCTTTCTGATTAGACTAACTTCAGACTCAGAAGGCAGGGGGTCTCTCAAATCCTTCCACGTGGCAGGCTGCCTCCTCTGTCTTTACTCACAGGTCTAGTTTTAAAAAGGACCAAGTCATGACCAAAAAAATACGGCTGATTTTGTATAATTTCTGTTTCATTAGGTGACATTTTGCCCTGCTTTCTGTGACTCTGGGATTTCATGTAGATTTATACATTTGCCTTCTTAACTCAGGCCCTATTTATCCACCCTGGAACTCAACTGGACGGTTGTGTTCTGACCCAGCCTGGTTCTCCACCAGTGCACTCACTTGCTGCCCTTTGGCCCCGTGATAAGTACGTGGTTCATTCACAACCATGTTATCATTGTCTCACTGTTGTAATCTTCTCTTCCCTGTCTTTTTTCCTGTCTATTATTCCTTTTTCAGCTCATTACTTTTGTGCTACTGTCTTCATCTTCATTCTTGCATTCTCCAGTATTGACATATACTTTTATTTTTTAATACCTGATTAATGCAACAGGATATTGAGTGGGAGTTTTCTTGTAGTCTCAGAGCTAGAACCTAAACCAGAGAACGGGTATGCATTAATTGTCTTCATCTTCTAAAGGGATCTCTGTTCATCTGCTCCAGCTCCATGACAATGTACCACAGACTGGGGCAGCTTAAACAACAGACATTTATTTTCTCTCAGTTCTGGAGGCTAGAAGTTCAAGATCAAGGTGCCAGCAGGATTAGTGTCTTGTGAGGTTGCTCTCCTTGGCTTGCAGACAGCCACGTTCTCACTGTCTTTACGTGGTCTTCCCTCTCTGTGTGTCTATGTCCTTATCACCTCTTCCTATAAGGACACCAGTCAGTCATATCAAATTATGGCCCACTCAATGGCCTCATTTAACCTTAATTACCTCTGTAAAGGCCCAATTTCCAAATACAGTTACATTCTGAGGAACCAGGGATTAGGACTTTAACATGTGAATTTTGAGGAGTCACCATTCAGCCCATAATGGCAAGTGTGTCTGGATAGCTCCTTGGGGCTTCTTAAAAAGTGACCATACCTTTTGTGCTAACCTCACAATCATTCTACCCCTCACATATGTAGGGGGAAATTACTGGGCAGGTAAGTGAGGAGGGTGCCGAGAAGTGGTCCACTAGAGCGCAGTATTTATGATAAAGAGATTTCTTCTTCCTTTCCTGTGGGGGTGCTGACCTTTTTTACCTACAAGCCACATGAGAGAAATACCAAGAGAATGGTAAGGATTGGATGTGCCTGTAAGGAGTGGTGACTGTCATCCCAGCCCTGTCTTGGTGCTTGCAGAGTCTGCTCTGGTGCTTTCTGGTGGAGAGGAGTCAAACAGGGAGAGAAAGCTCTTGAGAAGGTCAGCTACATTCTTTGAAGTTTGGAGGCCCCCATGACCTAGCAACCAGTGCCCATTTTGGTTTCCCTTTAATCTCCAAAGGCATGAAGCTTGCTGGGACAAATAGCAGGAAGAGACTGGAAGAAGACGGGGATATCTTCCAAATGCCAATTCCCTGCATCCCTTGGAGGGCATGGCAAATCATCTTTGGTCTCAAGAACTCAAAAGAAGAACGATAGGGATTAAAAAGGAGACACCAATCATAAAATATTCAGGTGATTAACAAGAATTAGCCCCCCACCTCTTCCACAGAGAAGCTTTGGGAGCACTAAACAGTGGCAGGGACCAAAGAAAGGTGTGACTGCCTACTCTCTCTGAAGGGGTCCTTCTCAGTGTTGGGAACTGTCCCAAGAAAACCATGGACACCATTTACACATGGGGGAGCGTCACACAGAAGATGACCCCAAACCAAGCCAGAGGAAGACCACTCCCAGAAGTCAGCCAATAACGTGAGAACATATCTGCTATCTCTTCCATCCTTCTTCCTGACTTCAGCACATGGGATGGGCTAGAGATCCAGATAGAAGAGGAAATGTGAGGTATCCCCAAAACGACTAGATCTCCACTCCAACCCTACGGTTGGGGATGGAGAGAATTGAGATGACGGTGTAACTGTTTTCTTGGGCTAAAGTCTCATGCCTCTTAGTAAGTGGGAAAATTAAATATCAATTTGGAGAAGAGATCACAGTGTTGGACTGTACTGGTATGAGTATTTAATCGCTGAAAATGCCTGGAAAGCTGTGAGTTTTGCTGGGATATTTGAGGTTGGAAATGGAGACTTGACATCAAGGTAGAGACAGCAATTTGAGAACAATAAAACAGTTGTATCTAAATGCAGTTCAGACCATTCAGTCATAAATTGTATTTGATTGCTGTTGAAAAGCCACAGTGAATGTTATTGTTTGGCAAGAATAATTCCCTTGGTCATTCCAAGTCACTGGTTAGATTTTAGGTACAATTGGATTAAAATAGACGATTAGGAAGCACATTTCTCATTCTTCAGGATGGATTGATCCGATTCACAACTTCAGTTGCAAGATATTAGACTGCAAAATTAGTGATTAGATTGAAATATGTTAGATTGAAATTTTCATTTTTTATTTTAGTTTGCCTTCCCCCAGACTGTGTGGTGACGTGGAAGGTGTCAGGCTCAGAAGATCTGGGGTCCACTGGCTCCATCCATAGCCACCTATGTCAAAGTAGTCACATCTTAGGAACCCATGGTATCTTGATTCCTTTTCATTGTTACCCTAAGTCAGTAGGCATCTGCAAAGTCTCTTATGAGGATAGCAGCTTTAGAATTAGACTACGTAGGTTAGAATCCAGGTGCTATAATTTACTGGCTGTGTGATCTTGGTCAAGCTACTTATCCTTTCTGAGGCACTGTTTTCTCATCTTTAAATGTGGATGTGGCGATTGAACTGGGCCACAAAGAATCAGTAAAATCTCTTCTGTAAAATGGAGCATTTGAACTATGTGATGTTTAAAACCTCTTCAATTCTAAAAGCCTGTTCTATATAACTCCACAGGGAAGAGGATGAATTTCAACAGAATCATGCGGCTTCAGATTATAAAGAAGTAAGAACTTCCAGGTTAGATATGAGATATAATACTTACAGAGGTTCTGGATTTGTTATCCTAATTTAAAAAATAAACTAGGGATTTGTCTGGTTGGATGATTTTACTATGATTCTGCTGAAGGTTAGAGATGAAGTAATAGTTTTCAAACATGAGTTCAAGAATGGGCAGCATTTGAGTCACATGAGGAGATTTTTATAGTATTATCAAAATCTCTACATTTATTGATTTCTTATCTACTTTTTGGGGAGTCAGTTACTGAGTGTCAGAATCTCCAACTCTTAACTGTGGATTTGTCTAATTGTTTTTTATTTCCGATAGTTTTTGCTTCACGTATTTGGGAACTTTATTATTAGGTGCATACCCATTTCAGATTTTTTCCTTGAATTGAACCTTTTGTCATTATGAAATGTCTCATTTATCTCTGTCTTGTCTTGAAGCATACTTTGTCTGATACCTTTATAGCTACCCCAGCTTCCTCCTGATTAGTGTTTGCATAGTACATTCTTTCTACCTTCTTACTTTTAGCCAATATGTGCCTTTATGTTTAAAACTTCATCTCTTTTAAACAGTATGCATTTGGGTCTTTTCATGAAGTTTGATAATCTCTGCATTTTAATTGCAATGATTAATCCATTTAGATATAATGCAATTATTAATGTGGTTAGATTTAAGTTTATCATCTTGCTATTTGTTTTCTGTTTTATCTGTTGTTTGCCTCCCTTTTTTTCCCCTCCTTTTCTGCCTGCTTGTGGATTATTTTCAGTGTTGCATTTTATCTCTACTATTAGTTTATAAGCCACAGATCTTTGTTTTATTTTTTAAATTGTTGTTCTGGATTACAATGTGCATCCCTAATTTAACAGAGTCTACCTTGAATTCCCATTATGCCACTTCCCATATACAGAATTTAAAAACGTATGCTTCTACTTATTCCTATTGTAGTCATACTTTATGTTATGTATGTTATTGATATTGTTTGAATTTGTGTCCCCACACAAATTTCATGTCAGATTGGAAGAGGGGCCTGGTGAAAGGTGACTGGATCATGGTGGACGATTTCCCCCTTGCTGTTCTTGTGAGAGTGAATGAGTTCTCATGAGGTCTGATGGTTTAAAAATGTGTGACACTTCCCCGCTTCCTCTCTCTCTTCTCCTATGCTGTGAAGAAGGTCTTTGCTCCCCCTTCGCCTTCTGCCATGACTAGGTTTCCTGAGGCCTCCCAGGCATGCTTCCTGTTAAGCCTGTGGAAATGAGTTAATTAAATCTCTTTTCTTCGTAAATTACCCAGTCTCAGGTAGTTCTTTATAGCAGTGTGAAATGGACTAATACAGTTATAAATTATAAAATACATTGTTAATATTTTTGCCTTAAACATCAACTATCTAATAAGGAAATTTTAAAAACGGGCCAAAGTATTTTTGTTGGCCCACATATTTATTGTTTTTAGCATGTTTCGTTTTTGTATGTAGGATTGAGTTCTGGTATCATTTCCCTTCAGCCTGAAGAAATTCCTTTAATATTTTTTGTAGTGCAAGTCTGTTGTTGATAAATTTTCCCAGCTAATGTTTATCTAAAACTATATTTCCTGTCATTTTTGAAAGGTAATTTTAGCTAGATATAGAATTCTAGGGTGATACCTATTTTGCTTTTGGCAGTTAAAAGATCCTATCACATTGGCTTTTGCCTTGCATTATTTCTGGAGAGAAATCACCTTCCATTCTTATCATTGTTGTCCTAACTGTAATGTATCTTTATCTTTGGATATTTTTAAGATTTTCTCATTATATTTAGTATTCAGTAATATCACCATAATATGCTTAGAGTTTTCTCTTTACTTACTCATCTTGGGGTCTGTTGAAGCTTCTTGTATTTCTGGATTGATAACAAATTTAAAATATATTTGGTCATTATGTCTTGTAATATATTTTTTTCTCTGCCCCAGGTTCTTTCTAATCTGCCTGAATCATCTCTCTCTCCTTTTATTCTGGTACTTCAATTACACATATGTTAGCCCATTTGATATTGTTTACTAGGTCACTGAGGCTCTGTTCATTCCCCACCCAGCCCCCAGTATTTTTTTTTTAGTATTTCAGTTTGGAGGGTTTCTGATCACCTAAGTATGCTGATCAGCTCTTCTGCAGTCTCTAATGTGTTGTCAAGCTTATCATTGAATTTTTAATTTCAGATATTATACTAATTCTAAAATTTCCATTTGGTTCTTTATAAACAGTTTCTGTTCCTTTCCTGAGAGACCTTATCTACTTATATATCTACATTTTCCATTAATTACTGAATATATTTATAATAGCTGTTTTAAAACAATTTTCTGCTAATTCCAGTAATTAACTGTGGGCCTATTTATATTGCTGGGCTTTCTCTTAGTCACACTTTCTTGCTTTTATGCATGTCTAATAATTTTTATTATGTGTTAGACATTGTGGATATTACATCATTGCAAATATCCTCTACCCCCCCCAACCCATTTCTATAAAGAAAGTTGAATTTTGTACTGTCGGAAAGCTCTTAGTGGTAAAATAGCTTGACCCTGTTGAAGCTTGGCTTCAGGCTCTGTTAGAGAGGTCTAGAGAAACCCTGTGACTATGGTCTGGTCTTTTCTGGGTCTTCACAGGTTGCATGGAGTTTTCAGAGCATTCTTTACACTCTGGTTGATCTGAATTTCAGCATCTCCCAATCCTGTGCACCTTCAACATGTCCATTCTGTTCACAATGCCTTAGTATCTGTTGTCTGCTAGCTTTCACAGAGTCTAACTCTGTAATTATGTAAGTTAATATTTGATCAATAATTTAAGGGAGCCCTAATGCAGATTTCTGAGGGTCCATCTATATGCAGTTACCTGCTCCCTGGTGTTCACATCACAAATTCCAATTGTTTCTGCAACTTTGAATTCTAATTGAACTTAGAAATAAGAGATATCTTAAATAAAAGGCAACATTGTAATTTAAAGATGAATTATATTTCTATAGTTATAAAAATTCAGCTGTTATTTCTTTCTCTTTAATAATAGTTTTCCTGAAATCTGCAAGATGGCAGTATCCTTTCTAGGAATATCATTATTTTGCAGATGAATTCTAATAATAACTACAGTTGAAATCTTAGTCACTGTGTTGACGGCTTTCTTCAGGCTATCTCACTTAATTGACACTCCCCTCCATAAGACCTGTGACTGGCTTGATTTTCCTGTACTCGTTTATAAAGTGTCCCCAAACAGAAAGCTGAGGTGAACATGGAGCTTGGTTTTTTGTTTTTCTCATTCTCTGTATGTTGTAAAACACTTCTGAAAACAGTTACTTCATATATTTTGTCCAGTTTTATAGTTGACTATAGTAGGTAGGTGTGATACTTGTTACTTTGTTATTGCTGTAATCCTGAGGAACTTTTTGAATATTAGATCTTTAACATTCTACCAAAACTTACTAATTCAGAATCTCCAGAGTGGTCCTAGAAAGTGGCTGCTGTGGTTTGGATGTTTGTCCCCTTTAAACCTCAGGTTGAAATTTGATCCCCCACATTGGAGGTGGGGCCTAGTGGGAGGTGTTTGGGTCATGTGGACAGAACTCTCATGAATAGATTAATGCCCTCCATGTGGGGTAAGTGAGTTGTCATTCTATTTGGTTCCTCAAGAGCTGGTTGTTAAAAAAAAAAAAAAAAAGCCTGGCACCTCCTTTCTCTCTCTCTTGCTTCCTCTCTTGCCATGTGATCTCAGTACACAGCACCTCCCATTCCCCTCTGCTGTGGGTAGAAGTAGCCTGAGCATCACATACAGATGCCAATCTTGAACTCTCCAGCCCCCAGAATCATGAGCCAAATACATCTTTTTTCATTACAAATTACCCAGCCTCAGACTTTTCTTTAAAACAACACAAAATGGACCAAGACAGTGTCCATCTTTACTATGATGTGCAAGGAGGATTTGGACTCACTAATGCATTTGACCTTTCCAGGTAACATTCGGCCCTGACTGCTCTGACCTTAGAGCATCCTGAAGAGCTTCATTTAAGAGTTTCTACCGACATATCTTTTACCATATCCCACTGGGAGATTAATTATGCATTAGCTGGGCTTCTCTGTCACAAAGAATCCCTCAATTTCCAGATGATTTTCAATATTTGGATTTCTTTATTTCTAAAAATCCTCCTAAATTAGGATAAACAATTCCTTATATTCTTAGTGTTTACACCTTCAAAGTTTAGTAGACATTTGTTATGTCCTCTGTCAATCATCATTTAACTAGACTATACACTTTTAATTATTTTGATGTACCCCTGTAAATTGACCCCTTGAACTCCCCAGTCATTCTAGTTGCAAGAACTTGTCCTGTTTCTGCATGAAGAAGCCCAGAACCGGAACATCTTTCTTCTGTCATGTTTTCCTGAAGAATAGGACTGATATCCCATCTTCCCCAGTCATAGCCCTCAGATCTGGAATGTTCATTCTATATATTTGCAGACTTTTCATTATATGAGTTCTATTTTAATTATATTGTAAATAATTTTCTATTTTAATTATATTGTAAATGATTTTCAAGTTCTTAATCTTTCTTCTTTTATTGAATAATAGTATTTAAGTTTTTATTCTTAATTTAAAATTTTAAAATACTTTTGCATTCCTCAAGTGGAATGAATTCGTTAAAAATCCTGTGTATGTAATTAAACAATCTTAGTGTCCCTAGATTTCTTTGTCATTTCTGGCACCTGGCATTCCTTCCTGGGAGGTTTTCAATTGGGAACGATAATACTTTCAGAATAATGAGAATTCTGATTTCACAAATCACCCAAAGCCAAACATCAGTTTCTTTAGCCAGTAAAGCACGCCTGGTTCGTTGATGGCTTTCAGAGGGGCTGACAAAAAGCCTTAGATAATGCACTGAGTATGGTACTGTTTAAGGCCATTGCAGTGTGCTGTAATTACTGTGGCAGGCTCCTTCCTGTCTAGAATATCTCCCTGAACAGTCGGTAGTGTGTCTTGGGGTTGACAGGTGGCTAGAGTCCCCTCTGTGTTAGTGACTACGTTAGATGTTGCCAGGAGAATTTAAAGCAACATACACAGTGTCTTAGCACTTGAATTGTTCTGATTTCCCGTCAGTTCCTTGCAATATGCATTTCTTAGGCACATGCAAGAGAAAAGCCTCCTTTTCCTTTTTTTTCCTGAATCCCCCTCCTCACCAAGGCACATCCTCCAATTTGCTGGCTGCCCCCAGGAGCCATCCTCACTGTGTCCCCCGACAGCCCTGTGCCCATGTTTTATGCAAAGATGTGAGCAGCTGGCCACCAAACCCCTGAGAGTCTGGGGCTTTTGTGTTCCAAAGCCTCTTCTCTGCCTTCTTTTCCCTCCCCTCCTGGCTTCTAGGCCGTGTGATCTTTCCCTCACCACTCCCCTGTGTCAGCATTCACTGGATATGGTCTGTGTGTTTTACATGCCAGGCAGCAGTGCTGAGGAATGCTGAACTTTCCTAAAAAGTGGTTGATAAACACAGGGACTGGTGTCACAGGGTGTCTCATGCTTAATAGGTCCTCTTGGCTGAGGCTTTGTTCAGACCTTCTGAAGAAGTGCCATATTACCAGGCAGAAAATCTAAAGAGCCACTCAGCATATTGGATGGAATACAGGGGTCGGAGGACAGTGCCTGTCATGAGGCTTAATTCAAATACTATACATAAAATTCTCAAATTGACTGCTTAGGTTTTAATCCCAGTTCTACCACTCATTATCTTGTGACCTTGGACAAGGTTACTTATCCTCAGATGTTTCATCAGCAAATAGAAATACACTGTAATAATAATTCTCACACAAGGCTTGTGATAAAGATTTAGTGAATGTATATTAAAAAATGCCTAGCATGTTGTAAATGCATAATAAGTGCTCAAGAAAAGGTAGTTAAAATTGTAGTAATAATATCATTTTTATTGTTAGGCACCTCAACAATTTACCAGCCCCTATGTGTAACTTAATTCCTTCAGTGATCTAGGATGGCTTATAAAATTGTAGACATAGAGAACAAATTCAAGTTCCGATCCACGTTCTAGGTCTCAATGTGACACAGTTCCTGGTGGGAGGGGCCCTTGCTTTGACTGGTTATGCCATTTGACCAAGATGCTGGATTATCCCACTCCCTGAAAACAGTGGCATAGAATTCAAGATTCAGAGTGTGGCTAACATGGAGGTCTTCCTTCTGCCCTGATAATAGGGAAATTAAAGCTGGAAGATAGGCTTGTTGGTAAGTTTAAGTACAGCTAGTGCTCGACTTACAACCACAATTGGGATCGGCAGACCGGTCGTAACACGATTTGCTCGTAAGTTGAGTAGGCTATATGTACAGTTGAAATGGTGCACGCGGAGATAGTAGTGCTGCCAGAAGCTGGTCCGCACTGTCGTACGCCCAACTGGGCAACATTTGCGCTGCCAGACGTGGAGCAGTCGTGGCTAGCGATTGTGGTCGTAAAGTCGAATGGTCGTAAGTTGCATAGGTCGTAAGTTGATCAATACCTGTAATCCTGAGGCACAGAGGAAAATATAGCCTTGCTATCTGTGCTTAAAGTCATCCAATACCTTCCTGTTGTGAGCAAGTTCAGGAAAAATAAAAGGGCCATTCTCAAAGCCAGAAATTCAGTCTTTAAAAAAAAAAGAAAAAGCAGGCCCAGATGTCTGTGTTACCTCATACCTATAATCTCAGCACTTGGGGTGGTCGAGGTGAGAAGATCCCCTGAAGTCTGGAGTTCAAGACCAGCCTGGGCAACATAACAAGAGCCCATCTCCACAATAAATGTTAAAAATTATCCAAGTATGATGGCATGTACCTGTAGTCCCAGCCATTCAGGAGGCTGAGGTGGGAGGTTCTCCTGAGCCTGGAGTTCAAGGATGTTGTGAGCTATGATTGTGCCACTGCACTCCAGCCTGGGTGACGGATTAAGACTCCATCTCAATTAAAAATAATTTTAATGTTTTTTAAAAAATCAAATTAAAAAAAACAGAGTAGGGGTTAAATACTGCTCATTCAGTAGGAAGTCAGCCTTCTAGAGGTGTTGGACAATGGCAGGAAAGCCTCTAAAATTGAAAGAAGCTGTTGGAAGGGGTTAGGCATGGAGAAATGTTTCTAGAAGTCTGTCTTCCCACACCTTGCATGGGGAAGCCAACTTGTGGCCCAAGCCGTCTTTGCCTCGTGCCCATTTTGGGAACTGTACTCTTTACTGCCACTGCCACTCATTGCAAGAACGGCTCTCACGAACAAGGAGGCAGGACTGGTTTCCTGCAGGACTCAGGCCTCCAGGGTGGGGCCTAGTCAGAGTCAGTGTTCTTCTTTGAAGGAGGGGTGATGCTCATCAGAATGGAATCTGCCTCAAAGAGAAGTTTGTGTGGCTCGGTTCAAGGGCTGGCTGAGACTCGAGCTGCCTCTGATTTCATCTGACCCTGAGAGAGAAGATAGAGATGCACTCCTGTCTCCTATTTATCATTCTCAATGGGAACTGTGTGGGCAGCTTCCATTATGCCAGGCCAAATTTAGACGAATGAAAAGGTCGACTAAGTAATTATTGATTTTATATGTGTGCATAAATTAGAGCATGGAGTCCTTTAGTCACTGCTAAAAATAAGCCTTCTATGGATTGGGTTTGGGAGACAGAGGGACGATGTAACAAGGATAAAGCAATAGCTCTGGTGGTAAATCTGTACGTTAGATAACTATTTCCTTATGGTTGTCATGATAGTTGGGGATGTAAAAAACATCAGCCAGTGGAGCATTTTGGATATCCGTGAGAGGACTGGACGAGGCAAGCCAGAACCATTCTTTCTCTTTAATCATAAAAATGATATTGGCCATAATCCTTTTAGCAACAAGCTTCCCTCAAGCAGCAGAGACTTATGAGTGCTATTCTGAGGAGAACTAGTCAATATATTAGTTTTCTTTTAATTATGCAGCTGCAGCAGCAAGTCATGCATGAGTTTTATGGAGTTTTGCAAATTTGCCATCGGTTCTGGGAAGTCGAGAATTTATTTGTATACTGTGGAGCAATTTGCTCTGGTTAGAGGAGAGAAACCATATCCTTCCATCTTAAAAATGAAGAGCTGGTATTTGAGTGGGAAATTCCAAGAATCTAATAATCAAATCGGCCAAGGCTATTAATTAAAATTGATGAGTATTAAGCATTTATGTAACACTCTAGAATTTTGTATTGCTGGAAAATTACCAATTGCCTGAAGTTTGCAACTGTTAACATGCTTATAAGGGGAGAACATTCTGGTGATAAAAGAAGAAGGTATTTTGTTATCAAACATGGTATACTTAGGACGAATATGGCTTTACAAGTTTTAGAGGCAAATCTGGCTGAATTTTACGAGTATCTGAACTCTGTTTAGATTTCAGTGGTTCAAAGTCAATTTAGGCATTACGTGTGAATCTTAAATTCTAGGTTACAGTAATTCTGTCTCTTCTTCTTGGTTAGTAGTTCCTGTAATGCAGAAAAGCAAAATGTCTTGTTCAAGCTCAACTTGTTATTCCTCAGAATTAGCCTCAAGGGGGAGTAGCTTGCTACACTCTGCTGATCTAATGGGCCACAGTAGCTCCCAAATTGAAGAAATGAGGATTGGCATGTCAAGGAAAAGGAGTAGCTGAAAGAGGGTGGTGGCCTGTGAATGGGAATTATAACCTCCACACGACTCTCATAAATAGGTCAGCTCTGCTCTAGGCTCCAGTCCCAATCCTGATCAGCACGAAGTCAGTCTTGCTACTCATCCAGCTGTGACCTTGATCTTCCACTCCAGTTTTCATAAAAGGGCTCATCTTTTGAGCAGAACATCTGGTCTCCACTTTGTATCCTCATCCTGGTATCTGTGTCCCTGTCCTGTCCCTTGTGGCTAATCTGTGTAATGCCCTAGTCCGTTTAGAATTGTCTTTGTTGCCAGTTCTTTACCCAAAATCTAAAGGTCTACAGTCTTCCCCATCTCTTAACTCCTGCTGGACTAGATATTACTGGCTTCTAGAATCCTCATTTTATCCTTTGAATGGATTGGGATATCCTCTGCTCCCTGGGGTTGGTCATCTCTTACCTCCGCCTACTTCATGCCAACTAGCAACCTGGACAGACGTTTATTATCATACACCTTCCAAAGTACATGTCCGATGTCTAGCAGAGTGCCTAGTTCATAGTAGGCATTCAATAAATACATGAATTCATTCAAATAAATAAATTCATTCCGCCTGCCAGCCAGGACTTCCTTCCAGTATTTTCTGGCAGGGTCCATCATCTCAGAGGTTTCTAGATCTCAGCTCACTCCAGTTTGCCCAGGTTGTCTTGCTGTACCATGAGCTGGGATGCAGCCCCAAGATATCACACATCACAGGTAGATTGGTAGTGTTGGCAAGATGTGTCCTCAGTTCTTCATTTTTCTCTCCCGGCCTTTTTTTTTTCTTTTGAGCTTCTCTAGTTACCTCTTCTCCATTTCCTCCTAGTTCTCCCTCAGACACTCGAGGGGAAATTTTATTTGATGAAATCAATTCATACCAAAGTGCTGATAACAATTTTGAGCAGTTAAGCCAGTAAACTCCAGAGTATATCCCTGGGTGGTAGGTAGTGAGCCAAGAGGAAGTTCAACTTTGGAACTGTAGGAATGTTTTTAGAAATGGGGTATTTAGCCTAGAGAAGAAGCATTGAAGGAAGGTCACAGAAGCTATTTTCAAATATATATACCTTTCCCATGTATGAAAGGCAGAATATGTCCATATCATGCAAACAAGAATTGATGATGATCTGCCCTGAGGGGAGTGGGTACACTGTTCCTGGAAGTTGAGCCTAGTGCTCCTTCAGACCCAGCCGAGAAAGCCTACTCCTGGGTGATGGTGTGGGATAACCACGTGGTGGATGCCTCCTTCTTGATCCTTCCCACCTCATGTAGAAGTATAAATCAAGGCTAAATGGCACCAAGTGCATTTTCCCAGCTGGGTCTCATCCTCACAATTCCGCGGCTAGTTCCCATTTCTCCTGTCCAAGCGGTGATCCTCCATGCTTGCTTCTATGACAAATGGAATGTCGTGAACATTGTGGTTGCCTCTCTTGTCCGGTTGTAATAATCTTCTTCTGGCCAAAAATTGGTTTAAAAAATTATGTGGCATAATCCTGGCCCATGCATTTGAGGGAAATATTTTAGGGTAGGAATAGTGGTCCTGGAATGGTATCATTTTTTTTGTTCTTCCATATGTGGGAAACCAGGAAAACATTATAATTTTCAGGTTGAAGTTAGTGTACCATAGTTGCAATATGTGTCTTCAGTAGCTTTCTTTTAATCAGTATTTAGATTAAAACAAAACTGAGTCAAGTTAATCAACAAATGTAAAGCACCCCATCATGAACATATGGCCGCACAGAGTGTGCCACACACAGTGGCCGTAGCCAGCCGATTTTTCTCCATGACAGAGACAGAGCTTAAGATAGTTATCCTTCGAATGGATTGGTACACTCTGTTTTCAGGGTTGGTCATCTCTTCCCCCAACCCCTGCTTCATGCCAACTAGTACCCTGGACAGACATTTACTATCATGCATTTTCCAAGGTACATATCCAACATCCTCTTCACCCCCAAAATCCTGGGGACAGAAAGATACTGTGGAACGTTTTGAATCGTCAAACCAAATGTGACAAAATCTCTGCAAAGATTTGGCCTCTAAGAATGTAGAATGTGAGTTAGATGATGGATTTGAAAGTACCTCGCAAATTACAATGTGCGGGACACATAGAAGGCATTATTGTTGGGAGTGTTGCTTCCTGGAATGGTAAAAGCAGCTCTGATTTAAGGAAGGGATCGAGAATTATCTGTTTTCTAGCTGACTACACAGGTAAGTACTTACCGGGCTTCCTCTTTGACAAGAGAATCAGATGGTTTATCTGAATTAGCAAAGGGCTACCGGGAAGGTAGGTGGCTCGGCTCTCACATCAGGAATGGGTTGAAGTTATTGGCTGCCGCTACATCTTTATACACAGCTCACAATCTCATTGCATCATGTCACATCTGATATGGGATAATGCAATGTGACTAATGTAATCAGATGTGAAGTGCACTACAGCAACATGTCAAGTTGGAAAATTTGAAAAGAGAAATAGGCTTCTCTCTAAATCATGGTTGGGTTCTTTTTCTCAGCTGGAGGGCTCTGTTTTCAGAGAGGAGAGTTTTCTGTGGTGCCCTTCTGGCCAAGGGCACATGTCAGGAGGACTAGCCTTTCCCAAAGGTGGTGACCCCGGGCACATGAACTGGAGCATCATGGATTGGCCCCCACCTGCCTTTCAAATCAACATACCAAACCTCTTTCCACAACAAGGCGTTCACTCCAGAGGTGTATGCTACAAAGCTCTGATTGCTCAGAAAATGAAAGGTAGTCTATCAAGTTCACAAAGGTTTAGGAAAGGTATGCCTGGAAATGAATCAGGCTTCAAAGGAGGAATTTTAAGGACCTGAAGTGGTTGAATAAAGGCAATGTCATTCAAGTATGTATACAGTTTTCCAAAATAATAACTAATGTGGATACATAATTTTTGGTATATTTGTTAAACAATCTGTCAACTTTCTTTATAAACTTCCCGTATGTAGTGAGTGGGTGATCTTTATGACCTTGTCTCATTAACAAGTATTAGTTACAGGAAAGGACTCTCTGTAGCTTGGTTTAGTGGAAACATCCAGTCTCTTCTGCCCCAGATGAGGCATGCTGCTTATGCTCTCTCTCTGTCTCTCTCTTTCCTCATTCCCACTCCTCTTCCTCTCTGAAGCCACATGTACACTTCTAAGATGTATATAAGGATTGAAGAGCCAAAGAGAAGCTCGGAGGCAATTGTTCAGTCAATTCTAGAAAATCCGGTGTCTTCATCAATGGTTTAAAATGGAGCTGGTCTGTGTGAGGCAGGTGCAGGGAGGGTGCCAGGCCCCATCCACTCCCCACCCCATCCCAGCTTGCAAACCACTAACCTAGAGCATAGGATCAGAGACTGCAGAAGTTTCATGGTGAAAGATCATTTCATTCTCTCATGGCACAGTTGGGAAATGAGCCCAGAGAAGACCGAGAGTCTTAAGCTCACCAGGCTTTGCTGGGAATAGAACTTGGCCGTCCCATCCTCCCAGACTAGTGCTATTTTCACTGTGCTTTGGATACTTAAGCTCTTTCTCACCATCCCTTTTTGTGCAGATCTGCTTTTATAGTGGGCCCAGGAGGCAGGAGGACAAAGCGGATTCCTTCCATGGATTCGTCCCTCTCTCCACTCCCTCCCTTGTATTTGCATCCTGTCCATCAGAGGGCACAGTTACCCTGAGGAAGGCACAGTCAATATGGGAAACCAGAGAACCTTGTCAGTCACTTTCATGGACCTCCTATTTTGCCTCACATTTCCCCTTTCATGCCTCCTACCCCGCTGTGCTCTCTTCGTCTGACTCTGCCTGCCTTCCCCAAGTCCTTTCCTCTGTAGAGCTGTACCCTACTTTCATTGCGGTCCTTCCATATCTTAGCCCTTGTCTGCCCTTACCTTGGCCTCCCCTCCCCCTCTATTAAATCCTACCTCTCCCGTGTACCATTTTATTGGAGCCTGCCCTTTGCTCAGTGATAGCTGGCTAATATGAGAAACTAATCTGTTTTAATGTTTTAATGTTTTAATGTTTTAATGTGTTACCACTCACTAGCCTCTGCTAGCAACTTAATGAGATTTTGAGTTTTACTTGTCTCATCACAGGTCCTCTATTCAATTATAAACTCAGTGAGGGGGAGGTACCATTTGCTATTTCTTCCTTAACTCCCATAGCAGCCACAGAGTGCTGGACTAGGAGTACTCTACATTGATGTTGTTGAATGAATTAAAGGAAGGGGGAAGTAGGTGGCTAGAACTGAGTGGAGAGAAGGTAAACAATTACTATGACACAGCTGTTTTTCAGGCAGTGCCAGTAAAATAGATTGTTGGCAAGAGAAACTGGTGAGTCCCTCCTAAAAAGAAATTTTAAAATAACCAGAGAGCATGCATGAACTCAACACAACCTTCAATAAAGGTTGCTTTAATTAAAACAGCAGCAACCAAAACAATAATACTATACATTAGCTATTTGGCTAAAAACTGGTCCTGAAATCAAAGGTTTCTAGTATGTGTACCACCTTTAAGAGTCCAAAGCAAGAATGCAGACGAAATATATATGTCATTAAGCCCTGTGGGTGGAAATGCATTAGCTGCGGACTTGGTGAATGTAGTTTCTTGCAAATTGAAATACAGGAAATAAAGAATCTAGCATGGCACTGCCCACTAGAACTCTCGGTGCTGGAAATGTTTCTGTACCTGCCCTGTTCAAGACAGTAGTCACTAGCCACATGTGGTTACTGGGCATTCCTGTAACTAGCAGGAATGTACAATGTAGCTAGCAGGACTGAAAATTTGAATGTTTTCACTTTTACTTAATTTTGCTTTACAAAGTTAAAAAACAACTTCATATTTAAATAGCCTTATGTCATTTCAATAACCTTCTTACTTGAAGAAGTGTAGTCAAGGATTGGGAATTCTGAGATAATAATAATGATGTGATTTTAAATAATACTAATTATATTATTTTAAATAATTTTAGTACTATATAACAGAATAATACCTACTATTAGAGACGTAGAATCTCAAGATCCACCCGTGAACTACTGAATCTGCAGTTTAATAAGATTCCCAGGTGATTCGCATATGCCTTAAAGTTTGAGAAGTCCTTCTCCAGATCAATGGATCTCACCCTCATTAGAATCACCTGGAGGACTAGAATCACCTAGACGGTTTGAAAATCGTTCTGATGCCTGGACTCCACCATGGGCCAAATGAATCAGAAATCAGCTTGGCCACCCACTAGTCTGAGGAAGGAATTCTCCTTAGAGTTTGTTTAAGAAATTTACAAAGATTGGAGTATATATGCAACAAAGAAATGAAAAGGATTGAATGACACTTAAAAATATAGACAATTTTACATAAAAGAGCCACAAGCATGCATGTTAGTCTCAAACAGTGTACTCAGAAAAGAGGAATACAGCTGTTGTATCTAAAATACTCCCTTTACCAGTCAAAATCAGAAACACTCTCAAGGCATGAGAAGTAGTTAGTCTCACTTAGCCTAGGAGGCCTGGTCTTGGTTTGGGGAGCATTGGGTTGGAGCTTATGTGATATTAGTGCCCAGGCAGGCAAGAATGTTACTAGTTTTAAGAGTCCAGGACTGTTCAGTAGTGGTGAAGTTGAGCACATTGAGCCTGATAGAGCAGAAAAGTGGGGGCTGAGAAGTTGACCAGTGACTCCAAGTTGATGACTCCAAGGCCCTTGAAGTAATTCATGTGACTCCAGGAGAAATGAATTTCCATATGAACCATATGCTAGGATATGTGACCCAAAGTGAAGGCTCAGTTCCTCAGACACCAAAGACACCCACAAACAACTCGCAGCTTCAGGCAGAGAGGAGCAGGAAAGTCCTCATTTGTGCTGGTCAGAATATTTCAGTGGGAAACGCTGTCAGCAGGCTGTACATTTTTACTGAGAGAACTTAGATTTGGGAACGTCCTCACTGCTTTCCATCCATCACCAACCAAGCCCAGTGATCCTCAGAACACCATTCAAGGAATGTTCTGGGCCCTTCTCTTGGGCTGTATTTGGGAAGGTAGGAAGTTACTATGGTGGTTGAAAATGATCCTCTTTCTAATCTCTTCCTTTTCCATTAAGAAACATATTCCATTATAATTTGTGCTGCAAAGTATTTACCTTTTGTGCTGAAGCCAAAATTTTCAAAACAGTATTGTATAAATGAAGGTTGAAAATGTAAGTTTCATAACGGGCCAGGAATAGGCCTGCAGACCATGGGAAGGGGTTGAATATGCCAGGCTGGAAGGGCACCATGTAATAAATCACCTACTTAGATAAGGAAGGTCAAAAGGGGCATTTATCCTGATAGCAACTAAATTCAACAATGAGTTTTTGTTAAATATTTGCAGAGTACACATGCTGTTCAGGTGCTGGAGATACAGTGGTGAACAAAGCAGAAAGTCTTATGACCCCCTGTTACTTACCGACGCGTCAGTGGCCCGAGATGTAAAACATACAGATAAATAGATATATATTATAATGAACACCTACAAATTGAGATAAGGCCTCTAAAAGAGAATTACAAAAAAAAAAAAAGAATACAGGAGGCTGGTCATTTAAATGTTGGCAGAAAGGATTAGAAAACAGGATGGCGGGGTTTACTTAACAATCAGAAAGCCTCACACTGATTTGGACTGATCAGGAATAATGACAATCCTAACTATGAATGGTGGTCAATTAAAGACGAATATTAAAAATACATTTGTGCACTAGTTAAGGAAGGGTTGAAAATAAATGCAGTGTCAAATTGGTTTTAAGAGTCCAGGACCGTTCAGTCGGGGTGAACTAACCAATATGAGCATAACCCAATACCAGCAGGATTTAATGCTCCTGGTCTAAGGTGGGGAGTAAAGGGATTTGTTGGTCAACAGTGAAGCTCAAGTGCAAGCAAAAGCCACAGGAGCAGATGCAAACACAATGCACCGTTGAGGCAAAGCTATCTCTTACAGTCTTCCTGCTATGGCTTGGCCAATCAGCAGCTGAGAGGCTCAACATCTGCTGGACAACACCCTTTTCCAAGCCCTGAAGCATTCTGCCAGAAAATAAAACCCTAGAGTCAAAAAATTTTGGTGACACAGGGACTACAATGTGTATCTATTCCAACACCCCATCTGATTTCACCATGGACCTTAGGATTTCTTCCTTGGTCACCAGATAAACCCACGCTGACGGGGCTCCAATTGGAGATCTTAATTTCTCTGGTCCTTAAAAATCCAGCCCTGGCTGGGCATGTTGGCTCACGCCTGTAATCTCAGCACTTTGAGAGGCTGAGGCAGGTGGATCACCTGAGGTCAGGAGTTTGAGACCAGCTGGGCAACATGGCAAAACCCTGTCTCCACTAAAAAAAATACAAAAAAACTAGCAGGGCGTGGTGACAGGTGCCTGTAATCTCAGCTACTTGGGAGGCTGAGGCTGGAGAATCGCTTGAACCCAGGAGGTGGAGTTTGCAGTGACCAGACATTGCACCATTGCACTCCAGCCTGGGTGACAAGAGCGAAACTCAATCTCAAAAAAAAAAAAAAAAAAAAAAAAAAAATTCCAGCCCTTAGCCTTGACCCACTTATCTCTGATTTATTCTGTTAACTTGAAGCCTACTCACAGGTATGTGTGAAGCCTGGGTCCATACACAGCTTTTAGGATAGTGCCAGGGCCTACTCTTATAGTGACCATATGCCCTCTGCATCCCTCCCAAGGCTTATTTCTGCTACAAAATCCTCTGTTTTAGGCAAACATACCTATTCATAGTCCAGTGGGTACCTCATGAACATTCTTGGCTCTTCACTTTTGTAATAGGGCCTTTTGGGCATCTCTACATCCTATCCTTTAAGACCCAGCTTAAATTCCAGCTTCTATAATAATCATTCCTGACCACCTCCATTTTCTATATGTTCATGTGTGATGCAGTTTAGCATTGTAAGCACTGTTGGGTATCAGAAACTAGTGTAATTGGCACATTGAATAAGGAAGTCTCATGGAATATAACCAAAAAGTTATTTACTTTTACCTCTCACAGACCTTGCCAATTTGTTCACTCCTCTGCCCATTTATTTATTAATTCATTCACTAAATAGATGTTTGTTGAATGGTTACAATGTCCACACATTATTTGAAAATACTGTCTCTACCACTCATTTGGTACCTAAACAAAATACAAATGCTTGCACTTGTGGAGTTTACAATTCAGTGGAGGAAAAGAACAAAACAAGATATAAAAGTACAACACCGGCCAGGAGCAGTGGCTCGCGCCTGTAATTCTAGCACTTTGGGAGGCCAAGAAAAGTGGATCACCTGAGATCGGGAGTTCGAGACCAACCAGACCATCATGGTGAAATCCTGTCTCTACTAAAACTACAAAAATTAGCCGGGCATGGTGGCATATGCCTGTAATCCCAGCTACTCAGGAGGCTGAGGCAGGAGAATCACTGGAAGCCAGGAGGTAGAGGTTGAAGTGAGCCAAGATCATGCCACTACACTCCAGCCTGGGTGACACAGTAAGACTGTCTCAAAAAAAAAAAAAGTATAGCACTTAGTATGTTAGATAATGGTTAGATAAAGAAACACACTAAGGGTGAAAATAATACAAGACAAGGAGACATACAATGTCAGCACTTTTAGGACAAAATAGCCTCCTCTCCATGAGAGGCTGTCTTTTGATTAGAGATCTGAAAACGGTGAGCATGGTAGCTAACAGACGCCAGCTGGAGAGGCACCCAGGCAGAGGGGACTGCAGGTGCAGGGGCTTTGAGGTAGGACTTGTGCTACTATGAGGTGACATAGGCAATCTCCAGGCTTGGTAGTGTTTCAAGCTGGCCTTTCTCTTGCAGGGCATTTTGAGTGCTTTTGAGAGTTTCCCCCAGTTCCCTTGATATGGAGAACACATCTCTCCTAGGTTGCTTATGGCTCTTTCCTTAAGCCCCAGGAATCCCACATCTCACTCTCTCTCTGGTATCACTGCCACCTTCCCAGCAGCCCTCCTGGGCAGACTCTAATGATCTCATGCTGACAGCACACGAGCCTGCCAGTCTCTGTCCTTAGATTTTCAGCCATCGGTTAGATATTATCTCAATGGGTACCCCCCCGGTCTTTGGATGGACATATTAAGTTTCTGCAGGGGTGCTGGGATCCTATTAAACAGCAGGGACAAAAAGTAAAAAGAAGAAAGTGCATCTTCCTTTTGGTGAGAAGGCAAAACATTCAGCATTCTTTTAATCCTCAAAGTCTTTTTTCGTCTCTTCAACTTGTTTTTCTCAGCTAAAGTCGGCAGTCATCAAAGACTCACAAAATGGTTTTAAACTTTCTTTTACAAGTGTCTTACTGTGTGGTTTCCAGCCTCATTTTGTCATGGCATATACATTTGATGGGGAACATAGCTAGCTAGTGTTCTAGTAGTGTTCAGGCTCACTAATCACATCCTTTGTGAATACCCAGTACTTCTAGCACATAGTAGGTACTTGGTAACTACTTGATGAGGAAGGTGATGTGCTTTCTGGGTATATATTTGGTGGAGAAGCTCAGCTAAAGCTGAGATTAAATCATGTCATTTAATATTATAGGAGTATGTTTGCGAGGCTGCAATCGGTAGGTGCTGATGAGTACCCAGCTGACTGCTATACACAGCTTCTCTCATCTGCGGCAATTACTGTCTCTACCACTCATTTAGTGCCTAATACATACTTCTCTGAGTTGTTATTTTAATTAGTATCCAATTACAAAGCAATACATGAATAGACTATCCATATAAGTACTTAAAAATTACATTTTGGGGACTCAGAAAACAATGCCCCAAAATGAAGGCGTGAGAAGCAACCTCAGAAGCAAAAGTTTCTCTGTGACCCTCTCCTGCCCTCCTGACTCTCAGCCCCATTCTCCCCCAAGGCTAGCCATAGAAACCCCAAGGTGGGTCATGGGAATCACAACAACTTTTTCCCAAAACCGGCCATAAAACCTAAAAATATGACGCTAACTTTCCCTCCACCTTTCTGTGTAAAAACTGTCCATAAAGAAATAATCTGGCCTACCTTGTTTGACTAGGTCAAACAATGTAAAGCTCCCATTCCAGAGGACATCTTGCCCCATACCCAAAAGGAAGGAATGCTTGTTCAGAGAGGCCAAGGAGAATCCAGACAGATAGGCCTTGCTGGGTGTCTCCACTCACTGTAATGTTAGATCAGACCCTTTTGGTTCAATCATATTTCTACATGGCTTTCCATACTTTGTTGAACCTAAGCATACAAACGGACAATTTCCCCTGTGTCTTTGGGTCTTTATTCTGAAGGCTTCCATGGACACGTTAAATAAATGTATATGCCTTTTCCATAATTAATTTGTCTTTTGTGAGTTGATTTTTCAGCAAATCTTCAGAGGGTCAAGCGAAAGCTTTCCACAGGCTCCAATGAACATAATGTTGAATCCATTTCCACCCTCTAGCAATATATGAAAATTCTTATTTTTATGAACATTGTTGTTTAATCTCTTAATTTGTCTCTAGCTAGTATTCTAGTCCCTCAGGCTCATCAATTACATCCTTTAGGAATACCCAATAATTCTAGCACATAGTAGGTGCTTGATAACTGCTTGATGAGGAGAGTGATGTGCTTTCTGGGCATAAAATCTTATGACTAAGTAGATTTGGTGTTGAAATCACTCCTTAACACAATCATATTCTCTTATATGTGAAGGTATAATTTTATACAAAAATGTATAAAACATTTGTTATTACTCTATGTCAATGGGCCATGTAGTTACTTGCTTCTTAGATAGTTTTCTACAATTAGTCAGCATCGATACTTCGGTCCTGGTCTGTAGTCTTCAAAGAAAAGTTCAACTTTGAGACTGACTCAAGGATATATTTTCTGTTTTGTTTATCTGCTCATATTCATTAAAATATTTTGTTATTAAAACAAATCAATACAAATTCATTTGAGATGTACAAGGCAGCCTTCAGAATCAGGATCCAAAGACATAGGAGAAATTGTCCTTTTTATGCTTAGGTTCAACAAAGGATGGACAGGACAGCTGTGTGGAAATATGATTGAACAAAAGGTATGATATAACATTATACAACTGAGTGGGGAGGCCCAGCAAGGTCTGTCTGCCTTAAGTTCTGATGTGTAAAGTACTTGGATGTTATCACTTCCATCCTTACAACAAGAAAACACTGTACAAATGGAAAACCAATGACATTTCTTGTACTCATCAGAGAACTGAGTTTGCAGGGTAAACCTCAACCCTGAAATCTGGAGAGACACGTATATCTAGAGAGGCACAGCTGAGATCTGCTTTCCTGAAGTAAAGCTGCTGGAGCTGTAAGCTGTCAGAACACTCACATACTCATTTTGATGAATTCCTAGAAGCTGAATGTGGACTAGCTAGAGGGGGAGAAACTCCTGGGGGATGCAATCTTGAGGGGAGCTCTTACTTTCATGGGCTTTATCTCCAGCGACCCTACCAGATTCTCACAGCTAAGATCTGGGAAAGATTCCCTCATGGTTCTGGACAAAATACAAGAAGGGTAATCATTGTGAAATACACAAAGAGGCAAGATAGGGAGATGCCATCTCTACAAAAAAATTAAAAATTAGCCAGGCATGATGGTATGTACCTGTGGTTGCAGCTACTTAGGAGGCCGAGGTAAGAGGATCACTTGGGTCTGGGAGATCAAGGCTGTAGTGAGCTGTGATCTCACCACTGTACTCCAGCCTGGGTGACAGAGTGAGACCCTGTCTCGAAGGAAGGAAAGAAGGAAGGAAGGAAGGAAAGAAGGAAGGGAGGGAGGGAGGGAAAGAGAGAGGGAGGGAGGGAAGGAAGGAAGGAAGGAAGGAAGGAAGGAAGGAAGGAAGGCAGGCAGGCAGGCAGGCAGGCAGGCAGACACAAGGAGACTTCTCTCTAACAAAGGCCTACTCCTTAGGAAAAAAGACTTTACTAGATAGAGCCTCATCCCAGTTGAGGAAGGCCATTCATCCCATTCCAGCACCCTCTAGCTTTCCCGCCTCACCTGAGGGGCTGTGTGGGAGATGAAGAACATAGTCAACAGAGGTCATGTTTTCAAAAAAATAGACTGTGAACACTGCATCCAGAGAAAGGAATAGAGATCAGATGAGAAAAAAGCGATACCATGGGAGAAACACTTATGAAGGTCACAGGCCCCAAACACAAACCCACTAAAAGATAGAGATTTAATTGGGAGATTATAGAACACTTCCTTTTGGACACTTTACCACCATATCAACAGGGCTCCAGCATCGTAACAGTGGATGACAGCTGAAAGAGCTGCAGGACACAGGCTCTCTCTGAGGAGAGTACTTAGGGAAGCCCAAGGTCAAGAGGAAAGACAAAATGACGCTACAGGAATTTGAATCTCTGGAGCTAATGGCTACTGAGAACATTAAACGTAGCCCAACTCCCAGACAGATTAACACAAATCCTCAACACTAAAGGCCTGTTTATCTGGGTTCGTTTTACCCAATACAACATGTCTTGCTTTTAACAAAAACCTGCAAAGCATGCCAAAAAGCAAATGAAAACACAGTTTGAAAAGACAAAGTAATCATCAGAACTAGATTCAGATATGACACAGATGTTAGAATTATCTGGCAGGGAATTTAAATAACTGTGTTAGGGGCTGTAATGGAAACAGTAAACAATATGTAAGAAAAGATGGGTAATATAAGCAAAGAGATAGAAATTTTTAGAAAAAAATCAAAAGGACATTTTAGATACTTAAAAAAACTGTAAGAAAATTGAATGCTTTCAATGAGACCTTCAGTAGACTTAGCACAGACTTGATACAGAATCAGTGGGCTTGAAGATAATGAAATCCAAACAGAAAAGGGAATTTAAAAAACAAAAGAGACCATCCAAGAACTGTGAGACAAGTTTAAAAGGTATAAAACACCAAGGGGAAGAATGAGAGAACAGAGCTGAAAAAATACTTGAAATAATAATGGCTGATAATTTTCCAAAGTTAGTCACAGATATCAAACCATGGAATCCAGGAAGGTCAGAGAACACTATCCAGGATTTAAAAAAATATTCCACACCAAGATCTATCATATTCATACCATAGAAAACCAAAGACAAAGAGAAAATCTTGAAAGAACCAGGAAGTGGGAAAAACACTATCTATAGAAGAAGAAAGATAAGAAATATAACAAACTTCTCATTACAAACCATGGATGCAAGAAGAGTAAGGAATGGAATATTTAATGTGTTGAAAGAAACAGACCACCAACCTAGAATTCTATATCCAGCAAAATTATCCTTCAAAAGTGAAGGAGAAATAAAGACCTCAAACAAACAAAAACTGAGAGAATTTATCACCAACAGACCTGTCCTGCAGGAAGTGTTTAAAAAGTTCTTTAGGAGACAGAAAATAATATAGGTCAGAAGCATGGGTCTGTCTAGAGAAGAGTGTTAGAGAAGGGATAAATAAAAGCACCTGTCCCCAGGTGATTAGAATCACATTTGTCTCATCTTAGCATAAATGCATATCCACATCTGTGAATGACGACTCTGTGTTTTAAGGAAAGAGTATGTACTCTTGCACTCTTGCATTATGGTTTTAAAAATCTTATACAATAGTTTTGATTTTTTTTCCCCAATTCTTGCCAGCAGGACATCAAGTTTTGGTTTCTTATAGGCTTGGAAATAGTGAATAGAAAGTTTAGAGCTGGTACAAAAATACTGAATTTACAATTTAGAAAAGCTATGAATCTTACCTATATCTGCATATGCACATTGTAGATGTAAATGTATTCTAGTGACAAGATATGGGATAAGTAAAGGATTTACATAGTGGAAAGTACAATTTAGAAAAGAAAATGCTTTAGTAAATCCCTCAATTTAAAAAAAGCATTGTTAACAATATTGCAAAGTATTATAGTTAAGGAGTTTACATAGGAAGTGTTTAAAGAAAATCTCAGCTAAATATTGGTATATTTTAACCACACAGTTTTTGAGAATATTCTATGTGTTAGGTGACAGAGATACCAATATGATTAAGCCCTAATGAAAATGAGAAGCTAATTGTATAGAGGTGCCATTTGGTATCTTACACAATAACTGTTAGTATTTTCAGTTACAGCTTAATCTGCAGGGAGAATTGCAAGAGCATATTAAATTAGAGCCTGCTTGATGACAGGGACAGACCATGTGTCTAGATAACTCCACTCTTGGCACAATGCCTAACACATAATAGGTGCACAACAAATGTTTGTTAAATGGAAGTTTACAGGATTGGCAAACTACCACCAGCAGGGCAAATCTAGCCTTCAGGCTAAATCCAACCTGTGTTCAGTTTTTGCAAGGCTCTCAGGCTGAGAATGTTTTATGCATTTTTAAGGGACTGCACACACACACATACACACACACAAACAGATTAATGTGACAGATCTTATGTGGCCACAAACCCTAAAATATTTATTTTGCCCTTTACAGAAAACATTTGCTGACCTCTGCTTGTTTAAGGTGTTCCTTTTAACTCTTCCTGAACTTTGTCTTGGAGTAAGGTTTCCCCTTGTGTAATTATATGACCCTTTGGCACAGGCTTGCCAAAATGATCTTCCTCCGCTGCTAGTGGTTTTGCCGCACCCCAGGAATAAATGGTTGGCACACCTAGCTTGGGCTGTAGTCTGCTTCACATGACCCTCTGAACTTGCCTGCTTTGTCAGCAAACAGGTTGTGCCATTCTCTTTGGTTTCCTGGTAACCCTTTACTATACAATCAAAGGAAAAAAGACCACATGTGACACTAATGTCCCCCATGAGGGTTCTGCCCACTTAGAAGATTTCCCAGATTGCTTTTTCATCTCATCAGTTTTTGTTTATACTTTGTTGTTTCCTTCTTAACAGTGCACACGCTTGTTCGCTCCCAACAAGTGTTCAACCTTTAGCAACAATTATAGCTCCCTGGCCATGGATACAAGTGATTTCAACCAGATACTCACCACCGTGTCAGAAAAAGCCTATACTTCCTAAAATACAGTAGAATTAAAATTTGTTTAAATTAGTTTTGTAAAAAGTAAAAAAACAAGACGAAACAAAACCACATAAGATTATAGTGCATAATTTGTGTGTTTGAACTAAGCTATATGACCTTCCAGGGCAGAGATTTTTTTCTCTGTTCCCCGTTGCTAATTTCAACATATGCTCAATAAAGACTGATTAAATGAGGTGTGTCTGAGGCTCTGTGAGGACAACCTATTTGTCAGTCCAAAACACAAACCAATTAATAAAGATATACAGTCATTTTGCATCCTCGAGCCAGAATTCTGGAACAAAGTGCCTGAATATACAAGTGATGAATATTTAGACGTGCACTTTTCACTATAGATAGTGAGGGAGAATCCTTTGCACAGTGGAATATAATACTGAATTTTTATGGGTCTCCAGAGCATTGCCAATTCAGGGGATATGCAAGTAACCCTTAATTCTTTTCGGAACTTGCCATTTAGTTCACTTTTATTGTTTGTTTTTTTCTGGGAACTGAAGGTCAGCCTTGTTATATTTGCACTGTACCACCTATGTGGGAATGGCTGCAGTCAACAGAGCCTTGGATCGTCATCTTTCCGGCACTTGGCCAAAGCAGCGGGGATGCCAGACCTTCCTTCCTCATGGGGACTCTGGAACTTTTGTTGGGTGTCTGTGAGTCTGAGTACACCACTAGCTCAGTTTTTCACTCAGATCTCTTATTTTTAAGGCCATCTATTAATTTTTGCTCCAACTCTCTCCAAATGCTCTCTTGCTCCATTGCACAAGGTCTTAACGAAGATAAAAGACGTAGACGTGTGAAGAAAGGAGGGACCTTGCTTTTTCTCCCCCCTCTCTCAAAGCCTTATTTATGGGTTTCAGATGGTGGCAGGGATGTTTATATGAACCTTACCCAAACTGCCTGAAAATCCTAGGCCTGCAAATATCAGGCTGCAAATTTCATGAGAGTAGAACTTTTTTCCACGATGGGGGAGGGATGGCTAAGATTTCCTGTACTTCCTGTTTTAGAGCTGCTGGAAATGAGACAAAAACTGTATTTCAGGATTTTAGTACCTGGCCCCAGCTGGAATCTGGACATACAGATGTGCACAAAGAAGAGACACGTGCACACACATTCACGTGCACACACATTCATACCCACATGAATACCTAGAAAGGGGCATGGTACGTGTAGGTACTCACAAAAATTTACTTAAAACACACAGATGGTACTTCCCACTTTGAATAAAATGGAGTCAAATTCCAAAACATTTTCATAAAGATTTTTCAAAGTTTCAAAACCAAACTAAACAACAACTGATTTGGGGGAAACGGGTGAGTTCGTTACAATTTTATCCAGATTCACATGATCATGCTAGAGAAAAAAAGACGAAGAGAAACAAAGAAACTCAAATCTAACAACATGTGTATGTAACCTATGAAAGCCAGGAGCAGTGATGGCCTGATACTGCCAAAAACTGCAGGGTTTGTCCACCTCCCTTCCTCACCTGATGGATTCAATGGTTTTTAAATGGATTTGGGGCGTCCTTTCTGCGATATAACAGATACTTCTCACCTGGGCTGAGATGAATCCAGGCTGCAGGATTCTCCTCAGAGGACATGGACACTGCTCTACTAAATTCCATATACATGTATTTGCAGGCAAGGAGAAGGTTAAAAAAGAATCAGGGTGGAGGCAGATGCAAAACCGTAAATTAAGTGATGCATCAGGTTAGCCTTTGAGTCCCTGCCTTGGCTGTCAAAGGCTGGCTGTAAAGATGTGATGCTGATACCAAGCAGGTTATTGCTTACAGAGCAGCACCCCTAAACATGTGCATCCTCGAAAAGACTGGCCTTTGTGCAGATGTTGAGCCAGCAGGTTATTAATGTGCGGCGCAAACAGGACCGGCCCGTGGAACACAGGGAAGGCGTGCCTGAAAGGGAGAGTCAAAGTTTCCAGTAACCACTTTCAGTTGGCAGAACTCTGATTGGAACCATGTGACAATTTTAGGCGATGTACCATAGGCAGCCAATTTATTACATATGGCAATATGATTAATGGTATCAAATGCCTTTTTTTGGTAACATCCAAGAACACTCCGCCAGCCAACTGCTTGGAGTCCAAGGCAGTGAAAATCTGTTCCATGAATTTAAAGTCAGGCAGATGAGGTTAAATGAGAGAGGGCCAGATGCCAAGGCAATGATTACAAAGTGAAGTTGTTTCAAAAAAGAGCAGAATGTTTTAAATCTAGTCTTGAACAAATCCCATCCAGTCTCCACCTTCCCCGGCCTATTTTTCTCTTTGTCTTTCTCCCCTTGCTTCTTGATGTGAAAACCCTAATAGATACATTCTGGAGGATATTTCTAAAACCAGGCTGTCTTCCACTTGCCCAGAAACTTTTTCAGGCCCAGGTGAATCTGGACGTGACCACCATCTGGATCTTTCTTTGGAATCCTATGTCAGGGGTAGCAGCAGAGACCTACAGATAAGGTGGGGCACGTGCTGTGCTGGGTGTCCTGGGGGAGGGCCTCCCAGCTGCGGCGTACTCTCGTTAGGGTTAGGAGGCCCTCTCTGCCCTCTTCTCTCTGTGAGTTGAGTTTCCTTGAACTTCCAACATCATCACAAATGACTAGGAAGAAAGTGTGGCCCCCACGGGGAGACTTGCAGAAGCAGAGAGAAGGTTGCTTACCATTTGGGAGTTGAAGAATGAGCACATAGAGGAGGGAAAAGGCAGAGAGAGTCTCCGGATGTGACTAAAGTGACCCCACACAGCATGCAATAGGTGCTTACTACGTCTTTGTTAAATAAATGAGTGTACTATCACCACATTCTTTGATGTTTTCTGGTGGGCGTCTGCCTGTTTTGTCAAAGTTGTTAGTCATTGCCTTCTGAAAAGATTTTATAAAAAGACAACCACATTTTGTTGGAGGGCCCACCAGCCACTAGTAGGTAGGATAATTTATGTATTTGTTAATTTTCTTTCAGACTGTTTTTATTTATTTACTGGATAATGTATAATTGATACAATTTATTTTTATTCTTATAGGGTACAAACTGGTAGCGTGTGGTCGTATCTAACAGGGCAAATTGATCACTCACCCTGTTTCATGGATTTTTTTTCCTTTTTTGTAAAAACTGAATATGGTCTATTATTTGGGGATTCATTCTATTTCTTGGGGCTCAATTTTCAAGCCATCAATTTGGTATGCTCTTTAGATCTCACCTAAAGGTCCTAGATTATATCTTTGGCAAAGCTTCTTTTCCTCAACAAAGAGTTTAATATGAAAAACATGAGTAGTCATGAAATATATGGAAGTCAGGTGACTCTGATCCAGGCAGGAGAGTAAAGATGTGTTCAAAGTGAGACAAAAGAATCTTGAAAGTGAAACTGAGCCATAACACAGAGCAACTGGGCAATTGCACCATGATTGTCACTCCAGGGGACTGAGGCGAAGTCTCAAATCAGGATGATGTTCCTTAGTTTGCTCTGTTGGAGGTTTTCAACCCATTCTAACCTACTGTGTATGCAAAGGCTGCATGACGACAGGGGTTGACTGTATTCTGGTAACTTCCTCTTTTGAGCATCACTGTCTGTTCATTGCAAATGATATAAAAACCAAGATTTAATACTGACCCTCCTCCAACCCCCTTCCTCCACCATCTTTAAAATGAAACCCAGGCACTTCCTTCCTTCGAAACATAATTATTTCTGCTGAGTGAATCACTCTCACTTTTAAATAAAAATTCACCTTTACTATCTATTCTTTGAAGGTCAAAATGGAGCAGTCTACAGAACTTCCAGAAGAAACAAATTAGCCTGTTGGTTATAATGTGCCAAGAGTCAATTTTCTTTTTAGTTCTCTCCTGGAGTGTAGCGACATGAGTGTCCCCTGGGATTAGTTTCCTATTGCTGCTATAACAAATGGCTACAAACTTGGTGGCTCCAAATTATACAGATTTGTTGTCTTCCAGTTCTGGAGGTCAAAGGTCTGCCATCGGTTTCACTGGGCTAAGATTGGTAGGGCTGTGCTTCCTTCTGGAGGTTCTAATGGAGAATCTTTTTCTTTCCCTCTTTTAAAAACTCTTTCCTCCTTGTTTAAAAGCCCTTTGTATCATTTAGAGGTTGCCACATACATTGGTTCACGGCCCCTCCCTCCACCTTCAAAGCCAACAGTACACCATCTTCAAATCGCTAACTCTGCCTCTGTCGCCATGTCTCCTTTGACTCTGATCCTCACATTTCCCTATTATGAGGACTGTGGGATTTTACTGGCACACCCTGATAATCCAGGATAATCTCCTATCTCAAAACCGGTAATTTAATCCTGTCTTCAAAGTCCTTTCTGCTGCATCAGGCAACATACTGACAGGTTCTGGGTATCAGGGTACGGCCATCTTCGGAGGGCCGTTATTCTGCCTACCACTATGATACAGGAAAGAAGAGGATAAAAACCCAGAAAATCACATGACAAGGTTGTGATGAAAAGCAAAGAAGCAGCCAGCAAACCTTTGCTTAGCATTTCTACCAGGAAGCTGTCTCAACCCCCTTGCTTTGTCGCTTTCCTGGCTCACTCTGTGTACTTCATTCATAACTTAACTGAAAGCAGGACTTCGTGGAAATAGAATCATAGAGCTAATTGAGCGCTTATTCTGTGCCAAGCCATTACTTCGTTCCCACAAGGGGTAGGTGCTATTATTCTCTTAGGTTTACTGATGACAAAATGGAAGCCTAGGGGAGTTAAGTAACTTGCCCAGTGAAGCACAGTTGGTAAATAACAGAATAAAACAAGATTTAGATCTGTGTCTATAGGATTCCAAAACCCCCAGACTCGGCCACTGCATTTTTCTGCCTTAAGTTGAACAAAGGAAAGGAAAGTAGATGGCAGAGGTTGTCAGGGAATTCACATTTTTTCTTTCTCTGTCTTAAATCAGCCCTTTACAAGTACATAATCTACAGCCCTACCTCATATTCTTGTGTTTCTTGTTAACCACTCATTGCCTGTTACACTATTCTTTGCTTTCCAGTACTATTCACTAACTGGGTCCCTAGTCTAGGCCTAAATGGGTCTCAGGGATCTATTCTATGTGTCTTCTTGAGCCTAATTCTTATCGACCAGGGTCTTAGAAACTGGAGAGAATCTAGCTGTCCAGTCGTTAATCACTGTGTACCACCACGTCCTAATTTTTCTTTTTTTTTTTTTTTTAAATATTTAACCCTGAACATCAACAGAATTTCCAGGATTGCCAAATTAATAAAAGCCTAGCCATATATTAATTTATATTTTCAGGATGCTGTCTTTTGACCCTAATTATGCCAATGTAGTTGTAATACTAAAAATGAAATCAAAAGAAATTCTAAACTATAAAAGGGAAGTTAAGCTAAAACAGTCCTGTAACAGACTAAAATCACCAGTAAGAAAAAAAAGTTTTCAGCTAACATCGAGATAGAAGAACGACTTTTATGCACATTGTTCTGCAATCCAGAGAAATTCTAATATTTAAAGGATTTTAAATCCAAGCGTTATAACTATGCAGTCATGGAACCCCTTCCGCTAGCCAAAATTCTCCTCTCCAAAGCAGTCACAGCTTATACAGTGTAATAGAATTGACAGATGTCAGGCCCTGGTGAGGGAATATAATCATTGCCAAACCTTCCTGAAAGGAACTTTTGCTGCAAGTGTTGGGGACAAGTAATTCAAGATGTAAAATCTGCAGATAGCCCCAGAGTGGCATTGTCTGCCTCAGGCTCCACAGCACTTTCTGGGAATTAAAAAAAAGCATTCCTTTTGACTAATTATTAGATAAATATTCATTTATTACATTAAGAATAATAATAACACAACCCCTGAAACAAAAGATTCTTACAATCAGAAAACACTGCAAACAAAATCATGGCCTAGAGCAAATTTCTGGTTCTTTAGGTTACAAATCTTTTTCTGTAGAACCTACAAATATTCCAGGAACATATATGAAAAATAAAATTTTACATTTGAGGTCCTGATTGACCAATTTGATGCATTTATAAAACCCATCTTTTGTGCAGATAAACCCCACAAAAGGATTGTAACCTTAGAATGTACTTTTATTAAGATTGCACTTTCCCCCGTGTTTGTCATTGCTATTGGCTGGAACATTTCGGGGAAAAAGATTTGTGTTTTCCCTAAATTTTTCACTTTTATCTGTCCACAATCCCAACTGAGTCATGGTGAGGTAGCTTCCTGACTTTCTGATGAGCCCAGCCATACCCCTCTTCTATTGGAGCTGTGATTCAGTGATTCTTTTCTCTGGTACTGAGGGCGCTGACGTGAAGTTTTAATGTTCTCTGAAACTTTCTTTTGAATAAGCCCTGAGGAAGAGAAGCAGACTGTGGCTCATTTCATTTTCATGCTTGCTGGGTTTCATATCATTTTCACAATACACCAACTAGGTGTTGAGGCCACTTTTGTAAATGTCAACCCAATGAATATAGATGTAAATGTAGATATAAATAAATCTATGTAAATATAGATATTTAATAGACATAAATAATAGATATGTAAATATAGATACAGATATAAAATAGCCAAGTTTTTTTTTTTTAAGAGATAAGGTCTCACTTTCTCACGTGGGCTGGAATGCAGTGGTGCAATCACAGATCACTGTAGCCTCAACCTCCTGGGCTCAAGTGATCCTCCTGCTTCAGCCTCCCAAGTTGCTGAGATGACAAATACATGAGCCACCGTATCTGGCATCCAACACATTTAGAAGCAGAGATTTGGGCCGGTGGAATTTATAGGCAACATTTGCCTCCCATATTTTCCCCATACCAATGGTTCTCAAACTTCGGCATACCCTGGAATGACTTGACAGCTTTCTTAAAATGCAGGTGGCCAAGACTCACCCTCTGATTCGGGGGGTCTGGGGTGAAACTGGAGAATTTGCTCTTCCAAGTTTCTCCAGGAAGGTGCTGATGCTGCTAGTCTGAAGACCTCACTGGAGAACCACCACCAACGGGAATGTGGAGGCTTATTTTAAGAATATTTACTTAGAGATTTTATTATAAAATGGGGAGAAAAATATGTGCAGTAAAGAAATTTTCAAGTACATATTATGGGTTAGGAACTGTGTTGTGCACTTTATATACATTATCTCATTCAATTGTCGATGACCCTTGGGAGCAGGTATTTTTATTACCTCCATTGTACAGATGGAGAAGGTGAGGCTGAACAGGTTAAAGGACTTGCCTGAGATGACCCAGCTGGAGGTGGACGGGAATGCAGAGCCTGTTTCTCAGACGCCCAGCTGGCATCCTTAACCACCTCCCAATACTGCCGCCCAGGCGCTTGTTTAAAAATCTGATGATGTGTTTCTGTAGAAACATAACTCCCATCCCACATCAGACTCCTCGCTCAAGTTGCACAGTCTAGAAGCCTTGCAAACCCAGGGGCGGAAAGGGTGTGTTGTGGCTGGTGCCTGGTTTCCCAGAGTGGGCTCACCATGGAGAATCATTTCCATAACAAAGGCAAGTTACCCTCCCCGAGAAGAGTGGGCAGGGAGTTGCAAGTGTCTGCCTATGATGTGATCCACATTTAATGCTTATCTGGGTGAGAGGGAATTTGATTAGAGCAAATACAAAGCCCAATTCAGAGGACAAAACCACTAATTCAAAGGTGGTTTTCCTACGGATGTAAAATACTTCAAGCCTGTTAAAAGGACTGAAGAGAATTCCACCGAGGAGTGCCTTATATTGTGTCTGATTTCTCAGATCCAAGCACCACCAGGCTGTGTGGTTGTCTTTGGGGCGTGGGGAACTGGCATGGCTGGGCCACTAACAGCACTGGCAGGCACTGTCTAGCCTGAAGGGGACACAGGTTCAGGCATGGGGGCGACCGAAGCTGTTTGTCCTACAGACCCCTTTTCCATCCCTGACCCACCCCCTCAGATGGAGCCTCTGTTTGCATCTGGTGGCCTGTCAGCCTAGAAGCATTCGAGCACTGCAGCGCCCTGATATGTTTGTTTTCCTTTTGGCTAATTTTATCAAGGTCTGGGGTCATTATTAGCCAGATCACAAAAGTAAGAGCTCATTAATATGTATCAGTGCCAAACCCTATGATTTCATCTGTTAATTTGATCTTGTTTTTCCTTGTTTATGGCAATTAAATCAGACCTTGATAAATCTGAAAATGAAAAAAAGAAGCTACCAGCAAGCACAGCTATTATGATCACTCATTAGAAAGCCAAGCAGACTCTCTGATAAATCGTGCCAGGGTTTTTAAGGACTAGATGATTACCTGCTTAAACAGCATGGAAGCTACCAGTAAAATGTAGCAAAATGATTAAAGAAAAAAAAGAACACCCCCATTACATCCAAGTGTAACAGATGGACAGTTGTACTTTGGGGAATGTTCACGGAGCCTGTCTCCTCCCCTTCAAGCTAGGGAGGGCAGAAGCCACGGGCCCTCCTGGGCACAGAGGAGAGACAGCTTCCCTCCCTCACTCCCTCCCTGGCCCCCCCCCACATCCTCCTGGCGACTGAGGGAGAATTGCTCAGCTGCCACTAAGGCCTCACTCCAAACTGTGTGATGGTTAAGAAAAGTGCTAAGTACCAGGGAGGTGAATAGGTGGGAGGAGGTGTGCAGAGCCAGGATATGCCGGTAAATGACAAGATAGATGTGACCTTTCCTGTCACAAATGAGGCCGGGTGTCACTGCAGTGGAATGCTTGTCATTCTTTTGGGCCCCTCTGTATCTGAAAGCCTGTCCTCTGTTTGGGGAACCACCACTGTATAGATTCTCATGGGATGCAGAGCTGCCTTCTACAATTGAAGTTGAAAATGCCAAGAGCTTGCCTTCCCAGTTTCCCTGCTAGGACGTGGACGCTGTCCATTCCGGAGTCAGGGTCCTTGAAGAACCCCTTATTTTGGTTGCAGGACGTTAGGGTTCCTGGAGCCACTGTGGCTAGCAGCTTTAGGGGCTTAGTGGTACTGGCTGCAGTATCTGGGCTTGGTGGCTGCAGGAATTTTTTCTCTGCAAGAGTTCTGTGTTGAGATTTTGGACATAATCCCCCAAATGTGGTGCTCCAGGCATCCTAGTTTATCTGTGAACTAATCAATATTTTAAGAACAAAACTTTGTGCTTAACTCAGTCAGTGTTGGTTTCTGTTGCTTACAGTTAAGAACACTGACATTCAGAAAGGAAATGAGTAGCTTATGCCCAAGTGGTGAGCTGGGCACCAAACAAGTACAGACAAGCCAGTGCAGGGACTGGCTCCCCATCTCCAGAGCGGCACATCCTACCCTACTTCCACGGGGCTGGGGTGGGTGGGAATGTGGTTCAGAACTCCCTCCCATGTGGCCTCGGGCTCAGTCACATTTGAAAAGGGCTCAGCTGAGTGTTTCCTGGGAAAGGTTTTATTTCTGGGCAAGTTTTCTTTTAAATGGGTCTCCCTTGTCCGTATATGATGACACTATTTCTTTAAGCTCCTCCATAGCAATCTGGCTGTATTTGCCTCCGAGGTCTCTGCAGGGATCCGTGCGCAGCCAACTTGGCATCTTGCTGTCTTCTGGTCCCTTCACACCTTGGTATGGCTTGTCCCGGTGCCTGCAGGTCTGTTTGCTTGAAGAGCGTCCAGCTCCTCCGATCTCTTTGTCTTTCAGCCTTTCTTCCCATTTTTGGTCTTCCTGCTAGGCCCATGAGCTGGTTAAAAATGCATCTTCTAAAGATCGTTGTCTGTATTTGCTGACTTCTCTCCTTTTCTTAAGTTCAGGGGTCTGACCTTTCTTAGGTTTGTTTCTGCAGCCTCTCTCTGTCTCTCTCTCTCTCTCCCCCCCCGCCCCCCCTCCATTTTTAGGTAGTTTCTGGTCATTTGGCTTTTTTTCTGACTTCCATAATAGAAAATGTACTGATGTCCTCCAAACTCTGATTTGAGAATTTTGGCCTACCGATTTTCAGTAGGGTATCTGGATAGCCAAAACCCCATCGCTGCACAATTGTGACCCAAAGGAGCTTGGTGAGGTTATCAGCGAACTTATTATCCACGTTCTTAGTTCCCAATTTCCTGCATTTTTCAGACATTTTCCTCACTCAATATTGCAGGTTACTCAATGCCTCACAAGATTCCTTCCATTATTTTCAGGAGCCCTGAGGAGGTTTCACTCCACATGAATAGTGACTGTCTACCAGGTGGTCTCCATCAATTATTTTTCTTATCTGTTCCAGCTCCCTTCAGTGATAATCTGCTGCCGGGACTTCTGCTTCCTATGAAGGAGCATGGACCTTCCTTGTCGATGACTTTGGTAGCAGAGTGGCCCCAACAGGGCCCTGGCGTCGTGGGGCTGTGCTATGGCTGCCAGGCACTGCCCCACAAGCCCTCCCCATGCCATAGCGTGCTGTGGCCTCTCCCACTTTAAAAGGCAGGATGCCTCTTTCTCTTTTTGTACAGTGCTCTGCTAGAGCCTTGATGGAGAGGTGTTTTTGGTAAAAATTAAAATCAACATTTTAGTTTTTGTTTACATTTCTTTCTTTCCTCTAAGTTCTCACCTTTCTCTTCCAATGCTGGAAAATTTACTAACAGGAAGAAAAAAAAAACGATCTGTCTGACTCTCTCTTCCATGAAGAAGTCTTTGCAGAAGGCTGGTGGGCTGGTTTTATAGGCAAGTCAATTTCTGGAGAGCTGCCCTGCCAGTCAATCCCACATGCCTGGTCCTGCCCAAGCAGAGATGGACAGAGCTCAGTTCAAACCAAAGCGTTTCCCACATTCGTTAGGAGGTCTAGACTTTGGCCATGATATTGCTAGAATTCCTTTTTTGGATTTGGGAAACTCTAGTAACTAATTGATAGGGCTTAGGCTTTGGACCATGTAGGCGCATGTTTTTCTCCATGTAAATATCCTGGGGCAGTAAGACTACCTCAAGCCTTAGCCCCTCCTGCCTCTTCCTAGACTCTCTGAAAATCTAGGGTCATTCCAGGATAGAAGTCAACCAAGCATCCCATTCTGCTGCCTCCCTGACCTCTGTGTCTTAGGACCACCCTCCTACTTTTCATTTCTCATTTTGTGTTTCTTCTTGTCACTTTTGTCATACCTGTAACCTAAAAAGATGACTGTGTGATTCATTATTTAGTGCCCATCGTCCTCGGGAGGGCAGGGAGGGGAGGGCTATGCCTGCTCATTCACTGCTGTATTTTCAGTGTGTAAAACTTCGTCTGGCATTTGACACTTAATAGGGGCTCAATAAATATTTGCTGAATGATTGCATGAATAGCTGCAATTCCATAATTATAATTGTTATGCTGAACTAAAAACTCTTGTTTTGGGGAAAACAGAGTGAACTTGATTCTTTTCCTTCCAGTGGTTCCTTGGGGGTAGAGAGAAGAGATGAGTCTGTGGGGATAGCTTCTCCATTACATAAAGTCATCTCAGGCCTACTGTACCTGCCTCTACCCAGGATTATCACCCCCTGAAGAGTTGTAGTGCTTGGTGAGAATAATAACTATGAGGCTATTCCCAGACAAAATTATGAAGTTAGGGATGTTTATTTTTGAGATGTAAAGCCTCCCAGCAATATTAAACAAGTTCTTAGTATTATCTTCAAAAATTCAGAATCCACAGCAGCCATAGCTCTGGAAAATGGTTTTGTAAAAGCTACCATTTACCAGCTATTGGTACATCACAACCAGAGTTATATGTTACATGAACACATGGAAGCATGCTCACAAACATGTTTACAAGTAGCAAGGATTTCTGAACCGTATTTCTTTAAATCCTCGAAGACTTGCTTTCTACCACTACTGTGCCCTATCCAGAGTGAAATTGGCCACATCCCTTTTTAGATCGTGGTGGGTGGAGGAGAGAGGCATTTATTGCTCACCAAATACTCCCCTCCTCTTCTACATTTCCCAGCCCTTTACAATCAAGTGTGGCTGGAACATGACTTCCAGGGGCCAACGGACTATGCAAAGAAATGATAGCTTACTAGCCAAAGAATGGAGAGCCTTCCAGTTCTCTCTCCTGCTGTGGCAGCTGAGGAAGCCTCGTGCTGAGATGTTGGGGCATCTGTCAGCCTTAGACCCTGAGCAGAGCCGCCTGCTAACCCATGATGGACATACAGCACAGATGAAAGATCAACCTTTGCTTCAATGCGTGTCCACTGGATTTCAATTCAGATGGTTCAACTAAAGAGGCATTAGTGTAGGTTTCACTGACAAGTGTGAGCAGGCTTAGTAACTCAACGAGAGGTTTTGAGATACCCAGAGATGAGAGATGGAGAAGCCCTGACCACCTCTAGGTCTGAAGGAAATGTGATTGGAGCCCTAGGGGCAGCTTGAGCCATGCAGGAGAAACCTGGAGAAGAAACACTTATTCTGCTGCAATCCTGGTGTCAAAGGAAGGAGGCAGCAGGGAAGAAACACCCAGAGGTGCTCAGCAGCGTGCCTCCCTTAGGAATGCAACCAGGAGCCATGGGGCACATGGGCCTGGGTGATAAGAGTCCATAGTCTCCATCTCAAGGCCACAGCAAAAGGTGGAGAATGGAGCAGGGCAGATGAGGCCAATGGAGCGTGTCTGACTCAAAGAGGATAAGACAGCCCAGCCTGACCCAGACCTGTCCCTCTCACTGTGTCTTTGGGCTCTTGGAGCTTCTGCTATGCTACATCACCCCCTTGAGCTGTACATCGCCTCCCACTACGGATTGTCAGCTGCTTGAAAGCCGGCATAGTGCTGCATTCTTCTCATATCCCTAGTATCCTGCCCTGCACCTGCAATATCACCTTGTTAAATATCAACTTAGAAATATGCCAGATTTCAATGTTGAAGTGCATGGCTAATTTCCTTCTATGAGATGACACACACACACACACACACACACACACACACACACACACACACACATATATATATATATATACACACTTTTTTTTGAGACAGGGTCTTGCTGTGTTGCCCAGGCTGTAGTGCAGTGGTGAAATTAGGGCTCATTGTGAATAACCTTGACCTCCTAAGCTCAAGCGACGCTCCTACCTAAGCCTCCCGGGTAGCTGAGACTACAGGCATACCACCATGCCTGGCTTATTTTTTGATTTTTTTTTTTTTTTTTTGCAGAGATGAGGTCTTAATATGTTGCCCAGGCTGGTCTCAAATTCCTGAACTGAAGTGATCCACCCACCTCAGCCTTCCAAAGTACTAGGATTATAGGCATGAGCCACCATGTCTGGCCCTCAAGATGCTATATTAACACCAGCCTATTGTTTCCATTTGCAAAGTGTAAAGATCCAAATTTGGCGAATTAACAGAATCACTTTGAGATTTGTGCCTTAAGTGATTCTGTTGATCCGCCAAGTATTTTAGTTATACCGACAGCAGAAAATAAAAGTTGTTAATTAGGGCATACATTTGTACTTTCTGATCATGGGTTGGTACCAGGGAACAGTAGGAGGGTAGAACCCCAGGGCTTGGAAGTAAGATCGCCCTCTGAGAATTAGAGCAAAACTTTAATATATAACAGATTAAAGAAGAAATGGACAAAATTGTCTGAAAGAGACAGTGTCTCCCAGGCCAAGGTGGAAGAGGGCCTGCTGAAATTCTTATGTAACTATTTGTTACTCCAATATTATTAGCTGGGGTCATCTAGGTTTTTGAGATTTAGTTAAAATTGCCACAAATGCCCTCTCTCAATTCTTTGGGGATTGCAATGCTTTTCCCAAGATTTCTGTGAAATCCCAGGAGCTGGAATTCTTGTGGTCACTCTACCTCTGAGTCCCTGCCGCTCTGGAGTTCCTGATTCTACTTGTGTCTCCAGACTGGGACTTTTCTTCCTCTTGCTTCCCAGCATTCTAAGAACAACTACACAGAACCTTTGTGAGTGGCAGACTTCACTCAAGTTTTGAGGTGAAGGAGAGGGTTTTATATCATAGACTTAGAAACATTTAAAGTTGGATTTTATATATTCACGTTCTCAAAGAGGCCGCAGCTACTCAGTGGCTGGTGATTCCTCTCCACTCACGTTCTCTCAAAGACTCCATCCTTCACTGGCCCCTGGTTTCTGTTCTTGAATTCTTCCTCCATTTTATCTCTTTGCTCTCCTCTGTGCTTCACTTTTGTTTTGTTCTATTTATATTTTTTAATTAACTTTTTCAAATGACACACTGCATGAATACAACCCATTATAAAATACAGAGGTACGTAGATATAAAATATTAAGCTTTCCAGCATTAGCTATTGCTCATATTTTTAAATTTTGCTTATCTTATTAGTAAGAAGTGATATCACCTTGTTGCCTTAATTTGCATTTTCCAGATTACTAGTGAGAGTAATTTTTTCGATAATCTTCATTGGCCCTTTGAGTTTCTTCTGTGAATCATTACTTTATATTCATTGCCGTTGAAGCTAATCACTTCTGTCTCCACCAGCAAATCCCTGGAGGTGATCACACACCGAAGAGCTATCGCCCTGTGGGACCTACCTGGTGACTCACTAGACTTCTCTAGGAGACATTCCTGCTGCCTCCTGTCTACCACCTTCAGTAACAATCGCATCCTTCTGCTAATGGTCCTTAATTTAGATTGTTCCAAAATAGAATAAATTTTTTAAACGTATCAGTCTTGGGGAGCACTATGGCCCACATAAACCTCATCAATATGGAAGCAGTTACCTGAAGCTCCAGAACTGACTCAAATTTTGAGTAGAATTGGTGTTCAGTTATTTCCCAGTAATACTGGATTGTTGTATAGGAAGACCATACAATTGGGGTTGCCTAGCATAGTGTTGTTTTAAGCGCATTCCCCTGGGGTTCCGTCCAGATGGGACCCACTTGCACTCTCTTTTGCAAGTGAAAAGGTCACCTTATCCTTTGTGTGACCTTCAGCAAGTGACTTGGTTTAGGGTCCTGTTATCACACAAATGATTAATAGACACACATATGCTGTGGCACTATTTTAAAAACGCCTAGTCCATGAGCTTTATAAAAGTTGACAATATGGCAGTCTGTAATGAAGGGTTTATGTTAAACACAGACTTACAGAACTAGAGAATTTTTGAGTTGACATTAAAGACAACATAATTCAGCTACCTTTAGTTTTATTGAGGTCACTGAGTCTTTGAAAAGCTCATGAAAATTATGGACCTTCTTGTAGGAAGATGCACACTCGTACCTACAGTAAGATTTCATACATTTCAGGGTGTTCACAAAGGCTCTGAAACTCATTTAGGGGACCCAGATTAATAACTACTCAAATTTGTCACATAAATGAATACATTGAGATTCAGAGAGGCTAAATGATGTGTCAAAAGAAGAAAGGATTCGAAGGAGAAATATGCATAGGGTCCCATGGTTTCCATTTTGCACTTCTTTTTCCTGGTCTCTCCTATTGTGGGGGTGTCAGTGAGAGGTTAACGCAGTAGTAGAGCTTTCTGCGTGGGATGTTGTGGAGAATCTGAAATATTCTTTTTGAAAGCAAAGCATGAGTTGGCTCTGTTCTCAGTGGCTACTTCTCAGATCACTTATGGAGTTCTCATCAATATTTATGATGCAATACCTACTGGTTAGCAGAGTTTGCTGAATGGACACTTCAAAAACTCAGGTCCCAACTTGCTTGCTGCCCCAACCTCACATTCATCGGTTGCTCCAGTCACCAGAAATTAGAGAAACAAGGAGCCCCTCTAAGAGGGTGTAGGTCTCCAAGCACGGAAATAAAGGAAGATCTTGAGTTCCTCCAGGGGAAATTCCAGGCACCTAGCTAGCCCTGAGAAGTAAATAAGCAAATTGATAAGCAAGAAAGTAATAGTAGACTACAACAATAGCCAAGGAAGTTAGAGTCAGGACATGTTTGGTCCCTCTATAGAAACTGAAGATAATATCTTCACATATGACCCTGAGTTGTTTTTCAGAAACCCAGCTCCCCAGCAAATGAATCTGCAGACCTCAGATAAGGAGAAATCAAGGACTGAACTCTGACGGTCCTTGTTCTTTGTTCTAAATTTCTTCCTGAGGATTCTGCAGGCAGTCACAGTAACGACCCAGAGCTAACATTCTTTCCCAACGACCCCACATTTTTATATTTTTATTTTTATTTTTGAGACAGTCTTGCTCTTTTGCCAAGCTGGAGTGCAGTGGCACAATCTCAGTTCACTGCAACCTCTACCTCATGGATTCAAGCAATTCTCTTGTGTCACCCTCCCGAGTAGCTGGGATAACAGGAGTGCGCCACCACGCCCGACTAATTTTTATATTTTTAGTAGAGACAGGGTTTTGCCATGTTGGCCAGGCCATTCTCAAACTCCTCACCTCATGTAATCCACCCACCTTGGCCTCCCAAAGTGCTGGGATTACAGGTGTGAGCCATTGTGCCCTGCCCCAATTTTTTAAACAAAGCTTCTCTTCCTTAACCAATTGCGGGTTAGAAAATCTTTGAATCTACCTATGACCTGTAAACCCCACTGCAACGTATCCCACTGTTATAACCTCCACATATTGATTGATGATTTTTCCTCTAATGTCTGCTTTCCTGAAATATCACCCTGCCTTTAAAAACCCTTTCTTGCAAGTCATTGGAGAGGTCGGGACTTAAGCATTAGCTGCCCAATCTTCTTGGTGCCTACCAATAAATGTCTTTCTTTCTCTCATTGCAAACCTTGGTGCGGATGCTTCGACTTGACTCTGCCAGGAGAGCCAACCCCAGTTTGGTTGATAACGAAAACACTTACTGTTCCTTTCAACGGTGTGTCATTTCACTCTTGTTTTTGCTCACTTTCCTTTCCTTTGCCTAACAATTCCTACTCATTCATGAAGATGTTTTTGATGGTAAATCCATCTTCTCTTGAGAGTCTTCCTAACACCCCTAGAGGTGGTAGCTCTTTCCAGAACAATGTCTAATTTAGGTTTGCCTACCAGCAACTAAGCCAGTGCTTAGCATATAGAATGTCCACCAAATATCTGTCAAATAATATAAGTGAACAAATCCTCATAGGGTTTTTTTTTTCCATCTCAATTTATCAGACAAAATCTAAGTAAAGAGTTGGTATGCTTCTCTTGCTTTTGTAGAGCTTACTTCTTACCGCTTGAGTTTTCTTCTGTTTTATAGGTCAGGGCAGCATTTTACAGACCCAACAGTCCTTTTTCTTTTTGGGGGATTAAGTCAGAAAAACTTCACTCATTTGCTCGACCTGCAGTGCCTACAGTCACAATTTTGGAGTGTGTTAAAAAATATTGGTGGATAAATTGCTGTACTTCCCGGAGGGGAGGGGAAGCATATGAACTCCTTGCCAGGTTTCTATGGCCTGGGGCACCACAAAAGACCTTTTCTGTTTTTCTTTTCCCAGGTACCTATGTCAAAAAGAATTTGCCAAGGAGCCAAAATCTTCATCTGTTTATGGCTTCACAGCCGATGAAAAATGCAGGATCATTAGAAGCTAATTACTAGTTTCATGACAATATTTATCACAAAAGTTAATTTGATCTTCCAGAACCCACTTTGGGGGCTAGCAGAGCCCATTACCAAGAAGTATTATAAAGTTTTGGGGGTTTTTTTGTTGTTTTTTTTTAAAGTCATACAACAACTTTACTAACAAACCAAAACCAAGTGGGGGAGACAACAGACTGGCATGGCCTGACGTCTCAATGGTCTCCATCTGGCCCAAGTAATTTCTAAAATAGTTTGTTTCAAAAGCATTCCTTTCCACTTAGAGGAAGATGTTTCAAAGATTCATATATGGAAAATTCAATTGGGTATGCCTTTTTGTGTATCCTGAAGAATTGATTATTTTAAAATGCAGTTAAATAGCTTAGATAAAAGGCATAAAGACACATTCAAAGAGGATGTCGAGTCCTACATTTCAAGCTCTCTGTACTATTTGCTGATCTCTATGTTTTCCTGCTGTTGCTTTTGCCTTCTTTGCATATTGTTGCCTTCTGACTGTGAGGCTATTTGTATTTGTACTTTATTTACTTGTTCATTCAACACATAGATGCTGGGGAGACAAAGGAATGTATTTCATGGCTTATACTTTAGTTTTGGAGATACGAGGCATGAGAAAAATGATGAAACAAATTAGAATGCAGAAGATATCACTGGACTAGCATGTTAAGTTCAGAGAGGGAGATACCAGTATTGCATAAAGAAAAAAGCATGAAATTTGAAGGTAGAAAACCTGGGTTTGAGGTTTGACTCCACCTTTACACCTAACCTCAATGTTTTCATCTGTAAAATGGGAGAATAAAACCTATTCTATTAATCTCAGGCTGCTCACTCTCATGAATTTTCAGGCTGTGAGGATTCAAAGGGATCTGAGAGAAATTTGTAAAGTAGAAAACTTGGTTCCTGATCATAATCTGCTCCTCATCCTCTTATCACCTCTTAAACTCACTGGTATTTTCTAGAAGAAGTCAGGGAAGGCTTCTTAAAGGAGATGAAAGTGATTGAGAGGGTGAAAGGTAGCAAACTAAAGGCCAAGCAGTGTTAGGACCTTACCGACGTTATCAGGAAAAAGCGCACTATAGCATTTCATATTTTCCCAGAAGAAAAATCTGTGGCTACTAGTTGTAATTATTCACCTTGTCATTGGTTTTGGCAATAATTTAACTTTACAGGATCTCATACTTCCTACCTTTGCAGGAAGATTTCCTTTTACATGTCTATGAGTGCAACTGATGAAATTGGCAAAGATACGTCCTTGGTGGGACTGCTGCAAATCTGTTTTCCTAAAGAAAGACCCAGCTGGGCATGCCTAGATTTTTCTCAGATAATCCCTTATGATACTCCTGGGTCTCTGTCTGTCTTTCAACTTTGCTTTTGTTTTGTTGCATCTGCTGATACCAGAGATGGGCTACACGGAACCAGCACTAAGTGAGGAGGGAGGATGAGCCTAGGTCCTGGTTCTGGATCAGCCATTAACCTCCTGTGTGTTCTTGGGCAGATCATCTAAACTCTCTGAGCCTGCTCTTAATAAATGGTCGTGAGATTAGCAAACTTCTAAGTTCTCTTCTAGGTCCAAACTCTATGAGTTTTTGTCAAGAATCATTATTTGGGTTAAAAGACATCCTAGGAGAGTTTATTTTAACAAGAAATATTGAGGTTGCTATAACTTTCCTCAGACATTAAGGGGCTTTGGATGTTCACAGGTAAAACCTTAGAGGTCAGGATCTGTGTCTTAGTATCTTAAGCCTCCCATCGTGCCCAGCACGGTGCCCTGCACTTAGCAAATATTATGTCTATTGATGGCTGGATGAAAGAACAACTTTCCCTCCAAAAGGAGGTAGCTTTTCTACAAAGAGAAACGTTTATATCTCACTTTGGAGAGGCTGGTCATTGTGGCCAGCTCTCATATTAGAGAACAGCTTTAAATACAATGTGTAGTGACTGTAACCCAGCCTAGGACATTAAATTCCTTGACAGCAGGAAACACACTTTATTCATTTTGACATACCCCACAGTGCCTAGCATGGGGCTTTGTAAATGGTAGGTTCTCAATTAATCTCTATTCAATTGACTTCAGTAGACTCTATAAAAGCCATTTGTTTCCATCAAATCACTCTCTCCATTTATTCAGTCAGTCTTGAAAATGTGGAAAAAACAAAACAAGTTCTCAATTTCTGTTTCACTTGTCAAATTACACTGGTAGCATTCAGATTTCCAATAGTAGTTAATCTTGTACAGATACTCTGTTCTTTTTAAAACCATTTCTCTTTCTATACTCCCCTGATCACGGGGGAAGAGGGGCAAAGAAATTCCTACTTCTAAACCATCTCCTGAGAGCCACTGCAAGTTCAGATTGTCATGAAAATGAGCGAGAATGGAACAGAGGAGGAGGGAGGGGATTTCTGTTCCATTTGGCCTCTTTTTCCTGTTAACCGTGAGGACTAAGCCCTCTACACTGATTAGTTTCCGGATCTAAGTCCCCATGCTGCCTGGTGAGGGTGGTCCTCTTGATGAAATCAAAAGAGGCCTCCCATGAAATGTTCAATTCTCACAGTACCTCAAACACTGTGTTGTGTTTTGCTTCAAAACACAGTGGCATGCCAAAGATGGGTAGAACGCAATTGACAGAGATGAACAAAAACTCAGTTATCTTTCCCCTGAAAAAAATCACATCCTCACGTCCCTCCTCCTCCACCCCAACCTGGCTCCTTCCTGTAAACCTCATATTGGTGAAGTGCCACACCTTTTGCCACATCATCGATGCCAGAAGCCTAGAAGCTACCCTTGACTCCTCCTTGTCAAACCCCATATACAGTCAGCTTTTGAATGCAGGAGACTCCATCTCAGAAATACTGCTCAAAGCTCTTTCTGCTTTCCCAAGGCTTTTGCAATCTAGCTCCAGCCTACCTTTCCCTTGCGAAAAGTAGCCTTGCTTCCCAGCACCTGGTTCTTGAGTTGTGGGTTTGCAGCTCTGCCTTTTCATGACTTTTGCCTTTGTGCACATTCTCTTTCTGCAAGGTGTTCTTGCCTTGAGGAGCTCATCGTATTGTTTTGTCAAGACTCACTTCCAGACTACCTCCGCCTGCAGCCTCTCACAGCCTCTAAGCACCATTCACATTCTCAATGCATCATCACTCTGTCACAAGGCTCATCACATTGCAATACAATTATTTGTAAATGGCTCTCTGTTTCCTACATAAATGGAAGCTTCTAGATATGCAGTCTATGGTTCTATATCTCTATCCTCAATGACTCAACAGGGGTCTGGTACATAGAAGATAATCAATAAATCAATCAATGCTTGGTAAGTAAGTGGTTTGGGGATAGGTGAGAGTGGGGAACAGGAATGAACAGAAATCAAAGTACAGAAACTATGGCTGGAGCAGAGAAGGGGTTGTTTCTTCTTCAATTAACTGTATATAACTTTTTTAAGGGAAAAAAAAAGGTAATGGTTGCCTGGCATTAGGGTAGAAAGTGGGAGGGAGTTAGAAGTGCAATATTCAGAGAAGGCATTCGCTCCAGACCTGCTCACAAAGCACCTAATGCCGGGAAAGAGCAGAGAAGCAAAACCTCTTTCTTATTTCCCTTGCAAATGCTTGTTTTTCTTTCTTTTTCCATAATCCTTTACCATTTGGAGGACACTCGTTAATCTGCAAAGCAAGCCCCCTTTCCAGGCCATTAGTGCCAGGACGATGTGAAATAGAAGCCAACCTGGGCCATTAGTGCCATGGTCATTTAAAACACCAACCCGTTCAGGTTATTAGCGAGCCAGGGCAATTTGAGTGAACAACCTGTCCAGGCAATTAATGCCAAGGTAATTTAAAGTGCCACACCATTCGCAGTCCTGTCAATTAGCAAGGAGTCTTCCATTTTACAAATGGGGTTTGCGGCTCCTTGGGCACATCCGGGGGCTTTCTCAGGGGCAGGGAAAAACCTGACCACTGAACAGCTCTCGTATGCTGTCCATGTGGTTGGTCCTTTTGACTTCAGACAGGTTTCTGGACTTCAGACCTATGGGTGGATGTTAAACTACAAATCTGAGAGGCTGGTTTCTGTGTCCAGTGGCATCCTGTACAAAGTGTTGGGCCACCGTGAGTTTCTTCCTCACAGTACAGAGCACATATTGTCATGCAGATTGTACATCCCCTCGAGAGTCAGAGCACCATTCACCAGCTTCTGCGGTGACCCCAGAGAGTGCCAGAGTGTACCAGCTGCCTGGGTATCACATAGACCAGCCACACTCTTGGCACGCTGGAGGGGGTTGGGTGCCATCTCCCATTTTCTGCAAAATCCAGCCTAGAAGCACAGATGAGCTCTGTGTTCCGGGGTGTTCCTGAAGAGATTAGTGTTGTTGTCTGTCACACACATCACGACTGAATCTGGGGAAGTTTGGGAAGGAGCAGGGGAGGGCCAGCTGGCTCAAGTGGACCCCTTCTGCCTGTCCGCCTGCCTGCCTCGGAGGGAGATTTTCAGGTGGCTTATCGGAGCTGGCTCACAGAAACACAGCCCTTCCAGGTCGACTGCGGAATGTGGGGTCAGGAACCATAAACTGCAGTGTGAGATGAGGGCTGTCAGCTTAGCGGAAGGCAGAAAGCATCAATCATTTTTATGAGGTGCTTTGACCTTGCAGGATAGCCAAAACAACTTCGCAGACCCTAAAACATTCTTAAGTTACTTAGGATCAGTCTAATAATTATTCAGCATGTACAAAGCTCTTCTGCTGAAATTCATTCTGTATTGTCTCTTATTAGTTACTGTGATTAATCATTCCCATTCAGCAGTAGAGTTTAATCCATTCATTTAAAAACCTTTTTTAAACACATGTTCAGGCAACGCACTAGGAACTCTGCAATGGAGCTCAATAGGAAAGGCCTCTGCCTCCAGGAGTTTACAACCTTATTAGATTTCTCTATCAAATCCTTTGTGGCACTAGTCATAAGTACAGATAAATTCCACAGATTTCAGAAGAAAGGTGTCCAAAAAAAAGACATCAGAATCCAGGGAAAGAATGACAAGAATTTAAGTCAGGGGATTAGAATAGAGAAGGTCTACAAAACAGTCCTGTGATGGCCTGAAATATGATCTAAAGCAAACTGAATTTTTTCAGGATCTATTCAGCACCCAGATCCTGGAGTCTGATCCATGGCTGTAGCTACTCCAGGGTGTCTTGTGGCAGGGAGGAGGCAAGCCAAATTCCCAGACACAGAGAACTTTCAATGGGGAAACTGAAAAATACCAGCAAGAAGTTTGGTTTTAACTGACGTTTTCTATCTGTTAGAGAGAGACTTACTAAGTGTTCACATGTAGATAAATCCTTCGGAATATCTGCTCATAAACAACAAGGATTTTGTCCAACCAGTTCATTATGAAGACAAACGAGGCTATGAAAACCTTGTTTTCTCAATGTCTTTACTACCTACTCTTTTCTATTTGCTAAAATGCTTCAAGGTCAAGATCAAATGCTGTTCCCTCCTTGAAAGTTTCTTAAATCTTCTAGGAACTTATATTACTTTCTAATTTTATTATGGCAGTGAGATATACACATATATATATTTTAATTTTATTTTATTTTATTTTATTTTTTTGAGATGAAGTTTTGCTCATGTTGCCCAGGCTGGAGTGCAATGGAGTGATCTCGGCTCACTGCAGCCTCCACCTCCCGGGTTTAAGCGATTCTCCTGCCTCAGCCTCCGGAGTAGCTGGGATTACAGGTGCCCACCACCATGCCTGGCTAATATTTTATATTTTTAGTAGAGATGGGGTTTCATCATGTTGACCAGGCTGGTCTCAAACTCCTGACCTCAGGTGATCCACCCATATTGGAGTGATTTCTTTTTGACTAGTGGAAACCAAACAGATTAAAATGTTTCTGTTTTATCTAAAAATTCCAATATTTGCAAGCCTCCACATTTCCCAGACTACCTCTTTCAGTCAGAAATATAACAAAACCTTATCGAAAATATGTCTTAATTTTTTATTTCGCATCTATGATCTATGATTGTAGTGATTTACAAATATGTTTCCACTTTTAATAATAACTTCCATATGGGCCATGACAGGTATTTCTCATCTTTTACTGTCTGAAAGTATTCTTAGCACTGCTTCATACATACCGGTTAGTAAGAAAGTTTCTGTAATACTGAATTGAATCTGCTTTCTGTAACTTGTATATTAAATGCATGAAATTCAATAGAATACAGACAGGAAATGGCTTTATTTTTCCTCAACCATCACTTCTGTCTTTGGGCAAATATCCTTTCTCTGCACCTTTGTAATGTCTTCAAAGTCACTTTCATTTATAGGAAAACTCCCATTTTGATAGTTAAGATTCACATTCAGTTATTAAAAAATCCAGTACAGTCATATTTAAAATTTCCATCTCACATCCAATTAAAGATTTCTCCCTTCTCCTTTGCTCAAGCCTAATGCACAGTTGGGGGACCTGCAATGGGTCTTGGGGACTTTAGCCTAAATTCTGTGAAAATCCATAATCCAAATGGAGAGAAAAGATACACCTTGGGCATATAAGGTAATGTGCTTGGATCGACTTGCTCTATGTGGACAAAAAGCAAGATTAAGGTCTAGTTTAAACTATCTTTAACTGTTGAATTTTTCATGGGTTTATAATATGCTGACGACTACAGCAAATTTTATGACTTTAACCACCCAGGCACCAAATCCAAATATTATTGCAGCACGGAGTAGAAGTATCCTTTGCAGGGAAGAGGCTAATAAAACTTTTGCTTTGCATTCTGAATATAGAATTAGCATCTGACAATCCCCTTGGAATTATAACTCTTGCATTGTTACACACTAAATAGCTATACTTGTCTTGTTAATAAAATCATAGTAATTGAGTAGCATTTTCATTAAGACAGGAGTGTGGTTCATTCTGAAGACAGATGAAAAACCAACCTGGAGATTCCATCAAAACTGCTGCTTCATTCAGGTTGCACAGAACCCATATTCATGGGAAATTGTTTTGAACAAACATACCAGGAAGTCATCTGCCATTGACCTCTCTGGGGTCAGCACTGTGTGAATCCCTGTCTTGGGGGGTTATCAGGTGTTCTTCAGTTTCTGGCCTGCCTCATTAGCTGGCACGGTAGCTGCGCATATGTATTTTAGAGACCCACTTAGCATTCCTTGAGTATGTAGAAGTGCCCCAGATCTGACAGTATCCTAGAGCAGAAGTGAACACAGACAGAGAGCTTCACTGAAGATGTTCTCCCAGCCACACTGAATAATTTAAGAAACTCCACACATGCACACCAAGCAAATCACAGTTAATAACAGATCCCTCGTGATCTCACAGAGCCTGATGTAGAATCCAGAGTTAAGGTCTGGGATGGATTCTCCCCCTTGGAAGATGAGCAGGATGAGCTAACTTTTCTACAAGGTAGTAGTCAGGAATAGATACAGCCATAGGGAGGTATGCTTCGAAGACTCCTTCACAGATTGCTTGACCTCTGTGTGCATTCTCAGCACACTTGCACCTAGTAACAAGATCAGTCTTGTCACTAGATTGCGTGGTTGGTGGCAGGCTTTGGATGGAGATGACGGAGCATCTTGGCAAGTTGTACACATCTGAACAACAGGTGCTCCCTGACCCTGATGTGGTGAGAAGGCTGAGGGGTAAGAAGTACCTTAAAAGGCCGGGCGCGGTGGCTCACGCCTGTAATCCCAGCACTTTGGGAGGCCGAGGCGGGTGGATCACGAGGTCAAGAGATCGAGACCATCCTGGTCAACATGGTGAAACCCCGTCTCTACTA
>NW_016107327.1:6873457-6881181 GCF_001604975.1 Cebus imitator | reverse complement strand
AAAAAAAAAAAAAAAAAAAAAAAAAAAAAAAGAAGTACCTTAAAGTCTAAGTAATAGTCTACGTACATTTGCGCAGGCCCTCACCTTCAAATAAAATTAGCAAATATAAAAGGAAATTAGGTTGCTAGTCAGTCTATATCTCAATAAAGACTAAAATACCATTCCAGGACTCAAAGGCCATGCTTCCTTGAGCCGTCGATGTCATCAGGGTATTTGGCAGCATTGATGGAACTATATACCCAGCCCAGCACAACGCTACAGTGAAAATTTCACACTGATGTAAGTGATAGTTTCTATTCCCTAGAACCTCAAAATGTGTCTATTCTTTAGCTATTTCCTTGGCAAATATTTATTTACTATCATGCTAGGTGCTAAAGAGATGAAGAAAGATTAATTGACTAATGTTGTTTTCATAGTGTGATGGAAAGAGCTTTGGAGTCAGTCAGCCATGCATTTGAATTGTGATGTTGCATACCGTCCCTGTGGTCTTTGGTAAGTTAATCACCCTCTCTGAGTATCGACAGCCTCAGCTATACTAATGGGGTGAGGTCCATCTTTTGAATTTAGCGTGGGTTAGATGAGACCCTGCCTATGAAAAACCTAGTTTGGTGTCCGGCACATAGTAGGTGTGTTGTAGGTCCTAGTCCCCAGGAAACAGACTCTTAGATTCTGAGACTGATGTGCAGACGAGCACTGGGAGTGCTTTCAGAGGCAGTTCTTGGAGGGAGGCAAGACTGAGCTGGAGGAGCTGACTTGCAACAGGGGGCTGAGCCCTTTCCATGGGAGCTGCAGAGCTGAGCCGCTGGCCCTTTAGAGATATCCTGAGTCAAGGGGATCTTTGTCTTTTGTCCCCTTACACTGAATCCTGTCTTCAGGGAGGACGTGTAACCTTGGGTGAGGTGGCTTCTATCAGTGGAAGGCAATCCCTGGTGTAGGCAGGCAATATCCCCTGTCTGCCCAAAGGCAGGAGATCTTGGTGGAGCACCACGCCATCCACTCAAAGTGCTCAACGACTGTGAGCATCCTTCCTCTTCTGCAAAATTCCAGATGGTTAGAGCTCAGTGGAGCAGATGAGGCCTGAGCATGAACACTGCCGAGTGTCAAGTGTGTGTGTCTTGGAGGAAGCACAGACACAATGTTATCAAGTTCAGATAGGACTTTTAGCTGGGGTCACACAGAGAAGGTTTGAGAGAAAAACAGCATAAAAAGGTATTTTATCGTGTGTGCATAGACAAGAGTGCTGAGCGATGTCAGAGGAAAGGGAGCCCAGGAAGGGCTGGAGAAGTTGAGGAAAGTTTTGTGGCAGAGTGTCTCTGTGTTGGCTCATCAGGATCCTTGCCTGTGCTTATTAACAACTAAGGGCTTGGGATCCACTAGGACCTACTGCATCTGAATTGGCAATACACATTTTGTAAGCCACCTGGTCAATTCCAATGCATGCTGAAAGTTTGGGAAACCCTGATTAGCAGCTTTAACCCATTTTAGTCTTACTCATTCTGTAGAACTCAGGCCAAGTGCTATCTCATTAACCTGTTGAGAACTTGTGACAGTCAAGCTGCTGTACCCAGCCATAGCGAAATACCAGATTCTCTGTCATCAGGGACTCACAATCTAATGAGAGGGCAGGAACGCAAACACATCATGTGGGGTAAAGATGGGCAAGTACTGTTCTGTGGGAGGGTGTCTTTGGAGCTATGCAGATCTGAGTTGTAATTCACAAGTTTCCTAGCAGCGTGGTTTGGATAAAATCCAGAACAAAAGCTGGGGATTAGCTTTGGATAATAGAAGAACCTCCAATTCCTCTTGGATGGAGTGAAAGAAATATTTCTAAATCCTCTTAACCTCACCTTTAAGTACTAAAACATAAAGACATGCAAACTTTTAAAGATTAAATAGCATTGCCCAGAGCCCATTCATTTTACCCAAGAAAGCACTTGGCCCCCAATTCTTCTTCTAATAATCCTGTAGCTCCGACAGTATGCATGGTGTTCACCATGTTCTTCCCGCTCTGCTCCCTTTGAGGAGGTCTAGGGATTGTGAGGCCAAGGAAGACTCACCACTGCCACTGTGGTCATCCTGGGTGCTTCTAGAGCTGTGGACCTCAGCTTGCCAGAGAGAAGCCAGGCAGGTCCATGGAGGGGAAGAGAGAAGATGACCTGCTCCGGTTCTCAAGTCACACGCTGTCCCTTGGGCTCAAGTCAGTTCTCATGTCCAGAGTCTTAGAATCTCCTGTGGACAGTTTCTGGTATTTAGTTTTTGCCTCAAATTCGAAAGACTCTCAAGATCATCAAGATCTGTCGGTTTCTAGCTCTCATATATCTAAAGCGTGGAGGCATAAACTCAGTCCGAAAGTCAGGAAGGGAAATAGAGACTGGATGATTCTTCATTGTCCTCTTCTCCCCTCAGCTGAAATGCATTTCTAGAAGCAGCAGTCCACCTCGATGTCACAATTTTCCCCGTTCCCCTGGTTTTTGCAGCAACAGTGTCTTGGGACAGCTTTTTTTTTTTTTTTTTTTTTTAGCAGAATCTCTTTGCCTTACTTTTGCACTGCTAAAATGTCCCTGGAGACCCTTGTCCATAACCATTTCGCAGAATCGCAGAAGTAGGGCCCCTGATTCCAACTTAGGACAATCAAGAAGTCTTCAGAAAGGCAGTGCCCTCCCTCTGAAAATAGCAGGCTCTGGAGTCTGAGAACCCTGAGTTCAAATCCTGTGCTGCCTCTTTTTTGAGCCACATGAGCTTGGGGCAGTTTCATGATCATCTCCTTCCAGTTGGAGTCCATGGCTCCACTTCCAGTCAAACTTTAAAAAATTCTCTGGTTTCTAGCATCTGTATACTTTTTTTTTGAGACGACCTCTAGCTCTGTCGCCAGGCTAGATTGCAATGGCGTGATGTCAGTTCATTACAGCCTCCGCCTCCTGGGTTCAAACGATTCTCCTGTCTCAGTTTCCTGAATATCTGGGACTATAGGTGTGTGCCACCACACCCAGCTAATTTTTTTGTGTGGGGGATTTTTAGTAGAGATGGGGTTCCCATATTGACCAGGATGGTCTTGATCTCTTGACCTTGTGATGTGCCCACCTCCACCTCCCAAAGTGCTGGGATTACAGGCATGAGCCACTGCAGCATCCGGCCATCTGTATACTTATTTATAGTATTATAGGGCCAATTTTGATCTCAAGGTTCCTGTCCTTCCCCTCCCACTAGCTGTCAAGGGAGAAACTCCTCCTTATGGTCTAGCAAGTTGGAGTGAAGTGCCAAGGTCATGGCCATAGTAGAAGGTGTAGTCTCACCCACCATGGGTAGCTTTGAGGATTACAGCTGTTTAATTTGCTACAGAAGTAAGAGTAGGGGTAGATGAAGAAAAGTTTGTAAGGTTACAGGGGAATTTATACCCCCTCTACATAATATAATCATCATAAAAGCTAAGACTTACTGAGTACTTTAAAAAAGGCATAATCTCCAATGTGGATTAAATGAGATAATGGATTACCTTATTAACCCTACATCAATATTAAGAGATATGTATTATCCTATTAATTTCCCCAGTGAAATGTAAATTTCATGAATTTAGGGACCTTATTTATTTTGTCTCCTGTTATATTCCCAGGACTAAAATGAGTACCTGGCACATAGATACCTACTATGATCTAAATGTTTGTGTCTCTCCAAATTCGTATGGGGAAATCCTATGAGCACAAAAATATAGTTAGAATGAATAAGATCTAGTATTTGATAGCACAACAGGGTGACTACAGTCAACAAGAATTTATTGTACATTTATAAATCACTAAATGAATGCAATTGGAATGTTCATAACACAAATAAATGATAAATGCTTGAGGTGATGCGTACACCATTTATCTTGATGTGGTAAAAGTCTCATCTACCCCATAAATATATACATCTACTATATACCTACAAAAATTAAAAATAAAAAAAGAAAGAAATCCTAACCTCCAAAGTGGTAGTATTAGGAGGTGGGGCCTTGAGTGGTGGTTAGATCAGGAAGGTGGAGCCCTTGTTAGTGAAATTAATGCACTTATAAGATAGGACCAAGGGAGCTCATTTGCTCCTCCTACCATGTTGAGGACACGGCAGGTAGGTGGCATCTGGGAGCCGAAAAACAGGTCCTCACCAGACACCAACTTTGCTAGCATCTTGATCTTGGACTTCCTAACCTGTAGAGCCGTGGGAAATAAATTTCAGCTGTTTGCAAGCCACCCAGTCTGTGGTATTTTGTCATAGCAAGCCAAATAGACTGTGACAATGCCCAAATAATATTTGCTAACTGGATAAACGATCATCTTTTTCTTATGGATGAGGACACTAATGTTAGAGAACTTAGGTGACTTGACCCTAAGCTGCCTGACTCAGGGTTCTGCTGCTCTGAGCCACTCACTAGACCATTCCACGTGTTGGTGAGCTTCAAGGGTGAGTAGAAGGCTGGAAAGCCTGTAGTAAAGTTTCAGAGTAGCTGGTATGGAAAGTACAAGAGGAGAGTGGCCTGAGAGAAACAAAAAGACCGCCTTGCATTGAAAGCCCAGCAGACATCCACAGCTCTGTCCATTAGCAGTTGTGAAGGAGACAGCAGGTCATTCAGAATTCTGCTAGTTAACCCTTAGAAGAGGAAGCCACACACACGTGTATACGTACACATACATACATAGACACATACACACATATACATACACAGACACATGTATACATACATACACACATATACACATATACATTTACATATATAGACACATGTATATGTGTGTATATATGTGTGAATATGTGTGTATGTGTATACACATGTCTGTATGTGTGTCTGTGTCTATGTATGTATATGTGCATACACACGCGTATGTGTGTATGTGTGTATGCATGTGTGTATGTGCGTGTATATATGTGTGTATGTGTATGTATGTGTGTACGTGTATGTGTGTATGTGTGTATGTGTATGTATGTGTGTATGTGTATGTATATGTGTGTATGTATGTGTGTGTATATGTATGTGTGTATATATGTGTGTATGTGTATATATATGTGTGTATGTATGTATGTGTGTGTGTGTGTGTGTGTGTTTGTGTGTGTGTGTTTGAGGTTGGGTGGAGGGAGGTGAAGGGAAAGCAGTGGACAGAGGCATTGCATTGATTGTTAGGTTGACAGAGCACCAGGCAACAAGCTTCCTAGCAGCACTCTGGAAATAAAAAATAAAGTTGATTATGCGCAGTCTAAGCTCACACAGCTAATCAATAAAAGAGCCAGGTTGAAATATGCATGCAAGGACCTCCAGCCCAGGAGGAGATAGCTTTCTTCTTATCATTTACACAGCAGACATTATATTACCCAGTCAGACTTGACCACAGATTGCTTTTTACAGGGAGTACCTTATAGAACCAGTGTTCCAAATAGTAAAATACATCCCGTGAGTGGAGAGGTGTGTAGCAAGGATACTTTCTCTCTTCACAGGCAGATAGTTTTGTGTCTACACTTGGCACCAGCAGGCTTCACTCCACCCTGGCCAGCTTGCTGAGGACAGGGATAGGTTTTATTGCTCTTTGTACTCCCTCCAAACAAACCAGAATAGTTCCTGGTGCTCTATAGGTGCTCAGGAAAGCACACATTTCATTAACCTGAATTAGTCTCCAAAGCCAGCTGTACAGAATCCATATCTTGGGGAGCCCTGTGGTTGGATACCCATCTCTTTGCTCCCCTTTTCCCTGTGCATGGGCCTGGGTAACAGCCACAGCATTTCAGAGACGTGAGGCATGGCCTTGCCTGCGAACTCCTAGGCTGCCCAGCACAACCTCTAGTAAAACACTGACCTGCAGAATAACTTTCCACTTCCTGGAAAGTTTCCTTTCTCACACCTTGAGACGTTCCTTCCGAAGGTTTGGCGGAAGATTTCGTCACCGCCCTCCAGAGCAGTGATTCTTTATTCTTTCCTCTCTCTCACACGCCCACCTTCTTTCTTGACTTTGGTCATCATTCACCTTATATTCCTTTATGCCTCTATCTCTGGCCTCCTTCTTCACTTCCCTGAGGCAGTTGTAGTAAAGTGACATGCACGCTCTACTCAGAATCAGGAAGCAGGTGGCTTCAGCTTCGCTGTGCCTCTTTCTTGTGGTGTACTGGGAAGTTGCTCGGCTTCTTGAAGCCTTATTTTCTTCTTCCACCAAATGAGATGATCCATATCAGTATTCAGTGATACTTTCATTGACTATGGAGTTGTGAGATGAAACAGGACAGTGTTTGTGAAGCCTTGCAGATACAAACCTCAAAGTACACATTAGGCATTATTATGAATTTCTATATTTTTTCTTCCATGTTCTTTTCTCAAAGATTATTCTTAAGGATACTGGAAAGATATACAAAGAAAGGACAAGACAGAAATTAGAATGTTCACCAGGGACAATGTGTAGGTTCTTAGAGGCAAACTCAGCTCATTGGAGGGCTGAGCCTGAGTAAGTCTCCTTCAGAAACCGGATCGAGCGATGCACAGCTCTTTATGTAGCATTCCTTTACATATTTATGAGCTTTTTAGTATAAATAAATGTATAGAGGTATTATGAACTTGACTCACATATTAAAATATTTAACATGAGAATATTTAATAATCTCTTGTGAGATGAGGAAGGGATTTCAGAAAGAGGGAGGGAAAAGAGAGAAACAAAGTGAGTCAGGAGAAAGGAAAGAAGGTCATGGACAGTTAGTGCCCAAGCAAAAGAGGGAAAGGAAGAGAAAAGAGATGGGAGGGAGAGCCCTGGGCTCAGGGAGCAGCAGTGGCGGGACTGTCAGCCAGCAACTGAGAGGAAAGATCCCGGAGCTGGTAAGAAGCTGACTGAATATGTGTTGGACACGGCATGTGGCCTTTTATGAAACAGGTTGGATATTTAGTAAGTGAAGTGCTCTAGTCCCTCAGGTCTGGGTTTAGAACACTGGAGGCCATGGGTTGTTTGAGGGGATCAAGAACTGGGGGGAGGAATAGGCTGGGGTTCCCTCTCTACAGATGGCCATGGCAATGTCCAGGCTCTGAGGCAGCTGGTGGTCTTCCCTATCCCCTGCCCACTCCTGGAAGGATTCCTGAAGGTGGCTGATACCAGGAGCCATCAGGCGTTTGCTTGATAAAGGAGCCTGTGGGAGTGAAAGAGGTTATCAGTCCAGCTTCACGTGTGCCAAGTGGAAGGAATGTATAGTGGAAGGCCACCATATAGTCGGGCAACTAATAGTGACTTAGAGAGAAATCAGGAGGCCTTGGTGCTTCCTTTTATGGTTTATGGGGAGCAAAACATGTGCCAGGCCACAAAATTTGTCTTTCTGGCCTAAGAATTTCCCTTAGTTTCCATCATTAAGGGGCCTCCTCTTGAGATGTGGTATACATCTTTTTCCTCACAAAGGCCCTGGTTGAAGTGAAAGTAGATTACCTTGAGGGGGAAGTACACTAGTCCAGTTCTTGCACTGTTATGAAGAAATACCTGAGGCCAGGTATGGTGGCTCACGCCTGTAATCCCGAGGCAGGCAAATCACAAGGTCAAGAGATCAAGACCATCCTGGCCAACATGGTGAAACCCTGTCTCTACTAAAAAAATACAAAAATTAGCTGGGCGTGGGGGCACACACCTGTAGTCCCAGCTACTCGGGAGGCTGAGGCAGGAGAATCGCTTGAACCAGTGAGCCAGAGGTTGCAGTGAGCTGAGATTGCACCACTGCACTCCAGCCTGGCAACAGAATGA
>NW_016107327.1:6868521-6873417 GCF_001604975.1 Cebus imitator | reverse complement strand
AAAGAAATACCTGGGACTGGGTAATTTATAAAGAAAAGAGGTTTAATTGGCTCACAGTTCTGCAGACTGTACAGGAGGCATAGTGGCTTCTGCTTCTGGGTAGGCCTCAGGAAACTTACAACCACGGGGAAAGGCAAAGCAAAAGCATGCACGTCTTACATGGCTGGAGAAAGCGGGGGAGGTGCCACACACTTTTAAACAACCAGATCTCACCAGAGCTCACTGTCACAACAGCACCAAGAGGGACGGTGTGAAACCATGAGGAGCCATCCCCACGATCCAATCACTTCCCACCAGGCCCCACCTCCAACACTAGGGATTATAATTAGACATGAGATTTGATGGGAACACAGATCCAAACCACTTCACGCATGACTACTTGTTAGTGTTGTTTTAGGATAGCTCCCTTATAAACAGGTGAGCAACACAGTTGGCGTTTAGGAGCTCAGACCCTGGAGTGTAGACTTCCTGTGAGTTCAAGGCCCAGCTCCATCATTACAAGTTGCCAGACTTGGGTGATTCAGTCCACTTCTCAGGGTCTCATTTTCTCTATATGTAAAGTCTCAAGTTTATGCCTCTCTGGTTTCTTTTTTCTTTCTTTCTTTCTCTTTCTTTCTTTCTTTCTTTCTTTCTTTCTTTCTTTCTTTCTTTCTTTCTTTCTTTCTTTCTTTCTTTCTTTCTTTCTTTTTTTAATTGAGACAGAGTCTCACTCTGTCTCCTAGGCTGGAGTGCAGTGGGGCATGAGCTTGGCTCACTGCAACCTCTGCCTCTAGGGTTAAAGAGATTCTCCTGCCTCAATCTCTTGAGTAGTTGGGATTTATAGCTGCATGCCACCATGCCCAGCTAATTTTTGTATTTTTAGTAGAGACAGAGTTTTGCCATATTGGCCAGGCTGGTCTTAAACTCCTGGCCTCAGGCAATCTGCCCCCTCAGCCTCCCAAAGTGCTAGGATTACAGGTGTGAGCCACCCTGCCTGGCCCTCTCTGGTTTCATCTTGGTAGTTGCCTGCCTCATTCTGCCAGTGCTCACACGGTAGGAGATGACAATCCATTATGACTTGTCCCATCAATGGTAAGAATGATGGCTTCAATGCTGTGTCATTTACCACTATTGAAACCTCAAGGAGAAATGCGTTTGACTTAAGGATTGAGAAAACCCAAAATGTCTTTAGCTATTGGGATGTTATTGATGACTCATTTGTAATATCCCAGGAGTCTGATTAAAAAGGATTTATTAAGCTATGTTGTATAATATAGTAGGATTCTACATTTAACAAGTATGTGCTCTCTCTTTCTCTCTCTCTCTCTCTCTTTCTCTCTCTCTCTCTATATATATATATATATTTCTATATATTCACTTATCATCAATCTATTCATCCATCTCTTGTAATCTATTGTAATCTCATACGTATTTGTATCGTCATTGAATTAATGTCTATTTTACTTACCAGATGGGATACTTCAAGACTGCAGGAGCCACATCTGTCTCATTCACTCTAAGTCAGCTCTGTTTGGAACAATGCCAGGCATAGTAGGTGCTCATAAAACTGTTTGGAATGAATGAGTGATCCATGTAACCCTATTACCCAGTCCCAGTCATTCTTCATTCCTGATGTCTGTCTCCTTTCTTACTCTTTCTTGTACTGCAATGGCTTTTTAATTTTTGATTTTTTATTGAGATATGATTCATGTACCATAAAATCCACTCATTTAAAGTGCACAATTCTGTGGTTTTAGTATATGCACTCAGTTGTACAACCATTACCACTATCTATTTCCAGAACATTTCCGTCTCCCCAGAAGAAACTTCATACACATTAGCAATCATTCACCATTTTCCCTTCTCCCCTGCCCATTGCAGTCAGCAATCTACTTTCTGTCTCTGTGGATTTTCCTATTTTGGGTATTTCAAACAAATGGAATCATTCAATATGTGGTATTTTGTGTCTGGCTTCTTTTACACAGCATACTGTTTTTGAAGTTCATCCATGCTGTAGCAAGTATCAGTACTTCATTCCCTTTTATAACCAAATATGTTCCATTGTATGGATATGCCACATTTTGCTTATCCATTCATCAGTGGATAGTGTGTAGTTTCCCCTTTTTGGCTATTATATAAAATGTTTCTATGAACAGCCCTCTGTATGTTTTTGGGTGGACATGCTTTCAATTCTCTTGGGTATATCTCTAAGAGTGCAATTGCTAGCTCGTTGTTTCATTTAATTTTTGTAGGTGTCTCCCTAGTTCTTACTTTGGGTTCACTATTTCTCCTTTCTGTCATCCTTTGGTTAGAACATTTTGCTTTCATTTTGTTGGAGAGGCAAGAATCTTAGTCATCAGCTGATTGCACCTTGCCATGTATGTAGGCTAGCTGACTGTGGTGGCAACAGGGACTCACTGAATTATAGGAGTTCACTGCAATAAGCAATCATCTATTGCAACCAGAGCTATACCTGAATATTGGGAACCACACAGACAGGCTGGCCATTTTATTCCCTACCGCTTACTCTTACCTCATTTATTCCCAGGACGCCCCTAAAAAATAATCTTACAGATGATTTAGCGCACCATGGCTCCTTGGTGGCACATCTTAGTACAACCCCATGGACCAGCCTGACTCCACAGGACAGGGATGAAGATGTTCCCTTTTGCAATGCAAAGGAGTGATCTGGAATCTTGAAACTTCTTTCTGGTTGGAGCAATAGTGGAGGAAGTCAGGGGTGGGTTTGACTGGGTGTGCTGACCATCAGAATACTTCTTGGCTGTCAGCAAGTCCAAAGTTGTGCTGGGGAATGATAATGTCTGATGCCCAGATAAAAGGTTCCAATCAATGAGAGGAAACTTGTCTATGCAATGGAAAACCTTTCACTGTGTCTGACAGAAGCAGGAGTGCAAAGTCATAAAAACAAAGAACAAAAATTTGCTTGCCAATTCCCTGAAAGGCCCCTTCTAAGTATCAAGATTCCTAGAGCTGGGGTGGAGATCTCAGATGTCATCCAATAGGTTATTAATATTTCAAGGATTGCAGAATCATAAAAGTTAAACATGGAGAGTAGCTATTAAGCCTTCTAATCCCTCCACTGCCAATACCCACCTTTTCCTCCTTCCTTTCCACCCATGCAGGTAGGCTGTCAGATCTGGTTTAAAACAATGCCCATGACAGGGCTTCCTCTTTTGCTGCAGTTGTCTCTGGTGAGATCTGACAGGAAGTTGGCCAGAGTGATTTCCCAGATAGGGGCATGAGAGGCAGAAGTGAGAGGCAGAAGTAAGTGAGAGGCATCTTGTGTGAAGCTCTGTAGCAAGGCAGTGGCTGCTGGGGAAGGAGAGGTGGAATCCACAGCCTCAAAGTCATCAGAAGCAGGCAGCGAGGTGGAGTGTCTGACTGTGGAGTTGGTCCTAACCTTGCTTGGTCATATGGGGTAGGCGCCTACCCTCATGGTTTGATTTGAGATATGCCTAGAGGCTCTCTTCCTTCCTCCAGCTTGGATGTGAAAATCAAAACCCACCAGCAGCAATTCTTTCCTTTAGGTTAAGACATGATTCCTTTTTAAAATGAAAATACTCCTGAGAAAAAGAATACATTAAACCCGATGATCACTCACCTCAAGATATATTTAAGCATCCGATCCTTTTCAAACAGCAGTTTCTGAAGGCAAATTTTGATGAGACTGGGGTGGGAGCAGGATGAAAATATGGAGAGGAAAAGTCGCCTTCACAGCAGAAGCACCTTCTCTGGCAAGCTTGCATCTCCAGGCAGTAGAAGGTACTTGTTGGAAAGGAAGCTCAAACCACATAAAGGGCAAGTCCACACTCACCTTTGGCATCAGATTGACTCTTGCCAGTCCTGTGGTCCATTCTCAGTCCCCACACATCACGCCCACTACCGCCAGCTGGTCCGAGATGCACCCTGAGGTGGATGAACACTAAGGCTGGCTCTCTATGCATCCTTCTTTCCTAACCCAGCTGCCCTCTGCCTGGCCAGAACAGTACACAGACATCAAAACAACTTTGTACCACCATTTTACTTGGAGCTCTGAGTGAATTTTCACCTTGCTTCATGCCGCTGATAGCATAGCAGGAATCAGGGTCTGCAGACAGAAGTTGCAGCTAGCCTCTTTATCCAAATATATGGCAGGTGGAACAGTCATCTCTCCTGCTCCCAAGACATTCTGGTTCTCATCCTCCAAACCGGGAGTAGTTACTTTACATGGCAAAAAAGACTTTGTAGATATCATTAAGTTAAGGACCTTGAGATGTGGAGAGTGACCTAGATTATTTAGATGGACCCACTGTAATCACAAGGATTCTTAAAGGCAGAAAAATTGTCCCAGCTGTGGTTGGAAAGAGACATGATGATGGAGGTTGAGGCAGGAGGAATGCTTAAGCCCAGGAGTTTGAGTTGAGCCTGGGCAAGATAGTGAGACCCTGTCTCTAAAACAAACAAACAAACAAACAACTCAAATAAATAAATATATTTAATTAAATAAAAAAGAAAGAGATGTGATGATGGAAAAAAAGATCAGGGAAAATCAATGCTGCTGGATTTAGAGTTAAAGGAAGAGGACCATAAGCCAGGGAGTGCAGAAAAAAGAGGGAAAAGGATTCTCGCCTAGAGCTTCCAGAATCACAGCCTTACTAACACCTGGATTTTAGCCCAGTGAGACCTGTATTGGATTCCTGACCTACAGAACTGCAAGATAATAAATCCATGTTGTTTCAAGCCACTAAGTTTGTGGTAGTTTGTTCCAGGAGCAAAAGAAAACAAAATGCCATCAGGAAGATTGAGATGAGTTCATCCACCCCCTCCTTGGTCACTTCCAAAATAAAGGCCATCTTGCCATGCCCCCTCCTACACATTCATGCCCATTTAGCTCTCCTCTTCCTCATCCCATTCATC
>NW_016107327.1:6802287-6867796 GCF_001604975.1 Cebus imitator | reverse complement strand
ATCCTGGCTTTTCTAGATACATCTTAGAATCATCTCTGTCACCTCAAACTGCTAAACACAGAAGCTCAGAAGTTGGGGAGCAGGCAGCGGTATTGAAACCTCCCCAGGTGATCTTGATGCAGCCACGGTTGAGAACACTGCTTACAAGAAAGCTGGACCTTCGGGAGATCCCCTCAGTCTCGCTAGCCCTGTCTTCTACTGCTCCCCTGCTCTCTTAACCTGGCATGGCTATACCTACAAATACTTCACATCTGGGTAAATCCAATAATCAGCCTTTGCCATCATTTTAGTTAGAAATTTTGGAGTTTCAAGTAACAAAAACCTCCTTCAGTCAACCTAAGAGAATTTTAGAAAACAACTCATAAAAACGCTGCAGGGAGGCAGGTAGAGATCAGAGTGGCCTAGAAATAGGGGCTGGAGTACTAGAGGAAGTCTAAAAAATTATCTGTATCATCATCTTCATTTCTGTTTGTGCTTCTGCCCCCATCTCTTTTCTTGCTGCATTTTTTTTTCTTTTTAACCTCGTGGTAAGAATGGCTTCCACCAGTAATTTCTGACGTTACAGTCTCAGAGAAGGGAGACTTAGATGGAAGCTTTTAGATCCAGTTTTAATCTCCTGAGGGAGGAGTTCTGATATACCAAGATGGGATCAGTTTCATGCTGCCGGATCAGTCAATTGTGGCACAGCCACGGCTGCTATACCTACATGAACAGTAGGGAGAGTGATCGCTGCCGTACTTGGGAAATTGGAGGACGGGAGAGAGAACCGCACAGCCAGAACAACAGCAGGGGTGCCGAATCTCAGAGAGGAAATTCACCCAAATACAAGGGGTGGTGCCATTGCAAAGTTTGCTTTACAGTGTCAGCTAGGTCCTTGACAGAGTTCAACAATCCTTTCATTCATTTATGGTCAGTAATTTCTCAGTCAACTAAGCTGATTCCAAACCTTCCCCATATCTTCCCACCACCTCCTACTTTATAGAAAACATAGAAACCAGAGGGCACGAAGTCCAACTCTCAGTTACGTGTCTTTGAGACACTGATCTATGCTCACACCTTCGGTCTCTCATCCTTTCTCAGGTGCCTTCCTGTTCTATCACTCTGTCCCTCTATGATATGTCTTCACCTGCTTTTCCTACAGGTTCTCGACTCTTCACCTGTATCTACAACCATGGTGCAGCCTGTCCCATAAATCTCCCTATGGCCCTGGCTTGCTCTTCCTCCCTTCACAGGGTGACTTCTCCCTTCAGATGTGAATTTCCTAATTAATCCTCAGTATGCTCCTTGTGGCTTCTGCCTGCTCCTCCCCCGCCAGCACAAATGACCTCCTAATTGCACAACTCAATGGGTTATTTTCAGACTTTGTCTTAATGTGCGCTCTGCTGCATTTGGCATGCTCTTCTAAATATGTCTGAAATAATTTCTCTTCTTTCTGTCCCTGTGGCCATGTCAGGCCCTCTTGAAATCTCCCCTGAACTGGTGCGACGGTGTTCTTCAGGGCTTCCTACTTTAGTCTTACCCACCTCTGGTGGCCTTTAGTGGCCTTTCCATCTTTAGTCTTAGCTACCTATTGCTATTAAAGTTATTCTTCTTAAAAAACCAAAACAAACAAAAAACGAAGAAGTCTGATCACACCACTTTCCCACTTTCAATACTCTCATCATTCTCCGTAACCCGCTAGATGGGTTCAAAATCCTTAGCATGGAATACAAACCATTTATGACCTGAACCCCTCCTACCTATCCAGTCTCATCTCCCTGCTCCCTTCCGTCTCCTGTGCCTACTCGAACCTAGCTGCATGTAGCTCTCTCCTCATGCCACACTCCTGCTCAAACTATTCCTCCCACCACTCTGCCTTGCCGTTTTTCTCTGTCTTTCCATCTCAGCTCGGCGCCCGGCTTGGGTGAAGCCTTTCCTGACTGCCTCAGGTAGAGCTCCTTGTTCTCCTCTTTTTGATCCCTACGCCCCTGTATGTTTCTCAATTGTAGGGCTTCTCACATTGCATATTTATGATTTCTTTACATATCAACGTTTCCCACAAGATCATAGGCTCCTCTAGGGCAAAGGAGATATGTAATAAATATGTAATAAGCAAATGAATAAATGGGGAAGGGGGTATCCATGGAGACTGGGTTGGAAAGTGAGGCAATACTTGTTGATATAGGAGACTGTGCCAAAAACACGTGGACAATCTCTACCTTCTGGATCCTATCCCCTGATTGACATTTAGCCTGTTTGTTTGCTCTTGTGGCATATACCTGAATACTGGATGCAGGTAAACAGCATGTCCTTCTATTCACATCTGCTTCCTTTGATAGCTTCTATCAAGGTATTGCTCAGCTTCTTCTGACTTCTACCTCTTTACTTTTCTCCTTAAAATCCAATTTTGAAAAGCAAGTTGAGGAGCTCAGCTGCTGAAAGATCTTCATTGATTTATTTTTGCCCTCCTTATTTATTAATGGGACCACTTTCTCCTAGATATTTCTTTTTTCTCTCTGATGTATTTGTAAAAGCTCTGCTCCTGCCTCTTAACCTGATGCATTAGATTAGCCCAGCCTTTGGGTTTCCTTCTCTCATCTTTTCCTTTCCATCCATTCTGACTCCAGTTGAGATAATTTTGTCTTCTGCCATAAATCCCTGTGTCCAGCAAAATTTTCAGCTCATCTGAAACCCTCATGTGGATCCTGGAAGAATTCAAACTGCTGACTTCATCCCTGCATTTTGCTCTTTTAAAAATGACCTTGACTCTTGATTAGCATGTGGTTAAGAGTGCAGTCTTGGAGCCTGGCTGCTGAGGTTCAGATCTCACTTCTACCACCTACTGACTGTGTGGCCTTGCTCAAATTACTGAAACTCAAATTGCTTGTGCCTTAGTTTCCTCTTCTGCAAAAATGGGCTTAAGAATATTTACCTCCTGAGGTTGTGTTGAGGATTACGTTTTTTGAAAGCTATAACACTGAGAAGAATGTCTGGCACAGAGTGGCCCTCCGTGGGTATTAATTCTTTCCACCATTTCATCTTCTCCTCCTCCCTCGCCTTCCTTTTGCTGTGTAGAGTGTGTCCTCTGGTTGGCTGGCATGAAGCATTCAGGGATCAATGCCTCTGGTTAGAACAGATTTCTTGAAACTATCTGTATGTAATGGTCAGAGGATGGACACAGACACGAAAGAGACAGGCCCTGTTTACAAACCCTGGGGATAATAACAAAAGCAAAATGAAAATGACCTATCAAGTGCCTACAGGGATAGGCACTATGATAAGTCCCTTATATAGTTTATTTTACATCATTTCTTCCTTACAGCAATGCTTTAAGGCGGAAATTGTATCTCCATATTTTATAAAGGCGGGAGTTGAACTGTAGTAAGGTTAAAGTTCTTGTCCAACATCACACAGCAGTGAGTAGCAGAACTGGAAATGGAACTCAGATTGGCCTGGCTGTAAAGCCCCTGCCTTTCATTACATGGCTAGACTCTGTCCCAAATAAAAGAGTGTTGTGATTATTTTTCCATGATCTGGTATAAAGTAATTTCAAGAAGGAACTAGAGCCAGCATACCATTGTTCTAGTGTAAGTGAGAGACAAAGCGGCTTGGATGAATGGGTGACTGTAGAATGGAGGCAAAGGAGTGAATCGGAGTAAGTACTTCATTTCCCACTGCCCCTGGGTAGGAGGAGGGATTGGCATACGGCAGAAACCACACAGCACAGGGCCCTGACATTTTCTAGTTGCTCAGGGAATGTCTGCGGGGTGAACACAGGAATGCACAAAAAGTAGCTGGGGTGGGGCAGTGGCAGCTCTTGGGGCTGAGCTCACCTAGGGACGGGGGCAGGGTACTGTGGGTGCAGGAGGTCCCAGAGGGAGTCAGCTCCCTGATCAGGGCATATGCAGGACACCACAGAGGTGGAGCCTATCAGGAGCAGAAGTGCTAGGTAAAGGAGAGAAGGTCCAGGGACCTGCAGAGGCTGCTTGGGGAGGGTTTGGTTTGTGAGGAGGAGTCAAACCAGGCCACGCCCTCCACTTCCCTCACTGCTGAGCGGGGAGGGACAGCTTCATGATTCCCATGTTGGCTCCATAAGCTTTGGATGAATGCTGAGGGGCAGGTGGCATGCCTGGGCCAAACTACCTGCAAGGGCATGTCTGATTAGAACTTAGAATGACCAGTTTAAGATGTCCAGGTCACCCAGAGGAGCCTTGTTGTTGAGAGGGTGACTCTGGGAGCCCTTCCTGAATCGAAATGCCTTGCAGTGACCACCGACACTGTGGGGCTCTGGCCTCTACCCCACGTCTCTCCTGGCTGCACCTCCCTGAGGGCCTCTTTTCCATCCCTCAGATGAGTCTTTGCCCTTGCCATTCCATCTGCCTACAACTGTCTTCTCTGCCTCCAAGCCTGGCAGGCCCTTTTGTCTAATTCTAATCTCAATTCCAATGTCGCCTCCCAGGTGGGCTTTTCTCAGCACCCCATCTGATGCAGAGCCCTTCCCCCATCAGCAGCCTGTTTGATTTTATTTCTAGCATTTGTTGTCATCCCAGAGTATTTATTTGTTTACTTGCTTAATCTGCCTTCTCCATGAGTTTAAGCTCTATGGGTGTAGAAGCTTTGTCTGATTTGTTCATCGTTCCAACATTAAGTTCTTAGAGAAGCTCCCAGCCTGTAGTAGGTGCCCAGTAAATATCTTCATAGCAAATGAATGAATGAATCTGAGCATCACCCCTAATGCACCAAACTCAGCTTAATGTGAACAAACTCAGTCTCTGTTTTGTTAAGATTTCCCTGGTTTCTGGTTCAGAATTCTAAATGCAGTTTTATAGATATATAAAACAATGGAATTTAGTTGAACGTGATGCCAGGAAGAGAGTTGAATTTTCATAAGATCACAAAAGGGAGAGAAGAACCCACATGATTATAAAAGACTGCAAAATAATTTGGTGTAAATTTAAAAAGGCATGCTACCGAGCAGAGTTTTAATAAATATTATGTCTGCTTATTTGTCTGTTTAGCAAAGAGAAAAGCCATCTTGATGCTTGTTGGGTGTTCAGCACTTAAAAAGTTCAAAACTGAAAATCAGCGAGAGAAATGTAATCCTGCCTATTTATTTGGAAATGCTCTTGTGGAGAATTCCTGTTCATGTTTTTCCTGCTTAGTACACATTAGTTCTTTTCTAAAGAAGCTTTACTTTCTCTTTTGTTATTTTAAGAAAACAGAATCAAGCGTGCTGATGCTTCTCAAATGCCTCAATCAAGTAGCCATGACCAGAAAGGCCCATTCATCCTTTTACAGCTTCAACTTCAGCCTTCTTCAGAGTAAGTTCCTTACTTATTTCTGTTACTTGGACTCCTGGTTTTCTTGGGGGCTCCATTTATTTTGTTGCTTCCAGGATATTTTATTTTAAGTCCTGCCCACCCTTGAAATTGAACATACCAAAATAGCTCACTGTCTAACAGTCAGAATCAACACCCCTTCTCAAACTCCCAATTTACCTTCAGAAATTCCCCTTCTCGCTTAAGTCTCTGAGAAGTGTGATCTGGGGTCCCTTCTCACCCCTTTCCCCAGCAGCATATATGAACAATGTCGAAGGCCTCCTGCCTTTTGTGGGGCTGGAAGGCTCCTAAGGCCTTCCTAGTTTTCCTTGGGGCCATTGCTATTCCTTTTATGTCACTCTGTGCCCGCGAGCATCTACCACTCTCACTCACAGCCTGGGCCTTAGCTTCTGTATGTGGGCTGGTCGATGAGAATTATTCTTGTGCCTAAGCTGTTCTGTCTCCTGTACCACTTTCCTCAGCCTGCCCTCTCAAAGGGGCAGGTCTACCATTAATGGGGAGACTGGCCCTAAGATTTCTTGGAAAATCCTCCCTGCCAGAGATCCCTGGGCCTGTGGTTTCAACCGCCCTAAGCTCTCACTTGTGGAGGAACAGTCAAAGCCAGGGATCCACTTCATGCTTATAACTTCTGAAATGCTTTACTTTTAAAACTATTAATACTTAAGAACAACAAGACTTGCAAAAATTCCTTTAAAATAGACTACTTCTCACTCACAATATCCAGAATAGGTTTAGATAGTTTATTTCATTTAAAAAATATGTATTGAAAATCTAGTATGTTCAGGTACCGAGCTAGATGCTGAGGAGTGCAAATAAATGGGAAACCTAAAGTCCTTTTAATGCAGAAACCTGAACATTGAGTAGGGGCTAGGGAGGCAAAAGGAGTGGGAGTGTGGGGATAGTGCACCAGGGAGAGAAAATAGCATGGAAAAAATTTGAAGAGGGCCGGGAGTGGTGGCTCATGCCTGCAATTCCAGCACTTTGGGAGGCTGAAGTGGGTGGATCACCTGAGGTCAAGAGTTCGAGACCAGCCTGGCCAACATGGTGAAATCCTGTATCTACTAAAAATACAAAAAAATTAGCCAAGCATGGTGGCAGGCACCTGTAATCACAGCTACTTGGGAGGCTGAGGCAGGAAAATCGCTTGAACTCAGGAGACAAAGGTTGCAGTGAGCCAAGATTGTGCTACTGCACTTCAACCTGGGCAACAAGACTGAAACTCCATCTCAAAAAAATAAAATAAAAAGATTTGAAGAGGAGCAAGCTTGTCTTAATGGTGAAACTTATTGAAGCCCAGGGCTTTGAGCAAAATGAATCAGTGTGTGAAAATGGTAGAGATGATATGAGGTTGAAGAGATGGTAAAGAGAACTTTGTAGATCATATTTGAAATTTATAACATACAAAGTTATTGATGCTATTTAAGCCAGGAGTGATGTGGTCGTATTTGGAATTTTAAAAAGACCTTTCCGGAGAATGGGTTAGAAAGAGTAGAGTGTGGAATCAGTTACAGCAGTTAGACAGTAATCAAAGGTGGCTTAGGAAGATGAGGAAGAATGGATTCATTTAAGATACAGTTTGGAGATCATTGAAAGTAACCAGGAAGCTTCAGCATTGGATAAGATAGGTGGAGGGAGAGAGGGTGGTGTCAGAATAAGCCTTAGATTTCTTCCTTGAATGCTTGCTATAGAGAGAGGTCTTTTATTTATATTGGTTAAGATTCAGGGAGGAACAGATTTGGAGGCTGGAGATCAAATGCTGAATTTGAGAGCGGTTGAGTTTAAGATGTCTTAGATACAAAGGGAAGATGTCATATTAATGGTTTACTATATAGATCTGGGGAGGAAATAAAAATCTGGGATATTGGTATAGCAAAGGCATTTAAGATCTTTGGAGTGGGTGAGATTGTGTGAGATTGCCTAGAAGAAGATAAAAAAAGGCTCCTGGTATCTAGTTTGTCTTTACATGATGTTAAATAACTGGTCAATTTTATTGGTAAATGAGCAGCTTCTTTTTGGCTAGAATTATCTGTTTACCTAAATGGACTTGTTCATCTGGTAACCCTAGGAACTTCTGAAATAGGCATGGCAGCAGACATTAACATTTCCCCATTCTTTCTTGGAACTGGTGTCCTCAACAACACAGAGAAAGAACATTAATTTAACTGTCTCTTTTTAATGTTGTTATTGTTGTTGCTTTTGTAAAACTAGAAGACAGAGGCAGTGTTTAGACTCCAAAATATATTTAAAAGCTGTTGAAAGTGACTCAGATATAGCAAAAGCCATGTGTAAGAAAGTGAAGAGAAACATGGAGAATACAGAGAAGGCCTTGTGCTATCAGGTCTCAGAAAGTACCAGAAAGAAAACATTTCTTGATACCAAGGGGATCCTTCTCAGTAGTAAAAATTTACATTTTTTCACTTTGGATCTGGTTTGGTTTGGAGAAGCAGAGGAGGTGGGACCCTACAAAGAATGACACAGACGTGCCATACTGGCAGGAAACTGGCATCTCTGTGGCAGCCGAGAAGAAAGGCCTTTGGGTTCTAGAACCTGCCAACTGGTGATGTGACTTCTCTCTCACCTACATGAAACTCCTGGATAGAGTTGATCCAGGGAATCTAGCTTATTCAATAATGAGCAATAAAAATATAATAACACAACATTGGTATAGAGACTATTAAAGATGCTAACAGGAGAAATAAGTAGCAATAGAAAAAGACCCATCTAAAACCTATTCCTATAGAATTCATAAAAATTTTGATTTAACATTTTGCTCTGAATTTTTTAAAAAATGAATCCATTGCCTTTATGAATAAAAACCCTAAAGGAAGCATGTGAGAAATCAGAGAAGATAGGGTAACACCACGGAAAGAGATGATGTGTGAGCTGGCAGGAAAGAAATAGAAAAACGCCCTTGAAACCATCAAAGAAAAAAAAGACAAAATTGTAAAGAGGATAAAGTTTGATAGCACCAAAAATATAGTAAAGAACATAGAAAATAGAAGAGAGGAAAGCTAACAAAATAAATGCAAACAAAGTGAGAGTCTAAAAGGAATAAAGAGAAAAAAAAAATCGCCATGGAAGACAGGAGGGAGCAATCCAAAACTCACAGAAGTGGAATCTCCAAAGACAAAAAACCCAAACAACGAAAATTTGAAAAACAAAAAAACATACTTAAAATGGCAGAACTAATATTGCTATATTAATCAATATAAATAAGCTTAATTCTCCTACTTAAAAGAAAATTCCAGCTTAATTTAAAAAGAAGCACCTGATTGTGGACAAGAAATGAACTTAAAACAAAGTAACTGAAAAAAGATTGAAAATAAACACATAGGCACAAATACACCAGCAAATGATAGCAATAAGAAAGCAGGGGTTGAGATCTTAACATCAGCCTAGGTAGGCTGGGCAAAAAGCATTAATGGAATCAAAAAAGGGATTTGAAGATACTAATGTATGTATGCAATAATGCATAATGAAGATGCCACATTAATGAAATCTGCACACTGACTAGCATAGTCTCAGTATTCATCAAGCAGAAATAACAGAAAATAAAGGAGAAAAGATAGAAACACATTAAAAATAGGAGACTTTAAAATTTTTTAATTGGACAAATGAAGAACAGCCAACTAAAGTTAGCCCTGAAACTTACAAAACAAAATCTTCCATTAGACATTTAAAAATTTGCTCCTTAACAATTCTTGCGTCAATGTGGAAATGAAAACCCTAGTTAGAAAACAGTGATAATAAAGAATTACATATCAGCATCTAAGGGACACAGCAAAGTAGTGATCAGGAAAAGACATAAATGCATTAATCAATCAAAAAGAAGGAGTAAATGTAAATGAATTGAGGGGTGGTATCTGTAAGCCCTATCAACACACACTGCCAGCCTCCTGTCCAAGTAGAATGATGTCAAATCCAGTGTATTTAAGTGAAAGGCAGTTGTACTCTCCCACAGACACTAAGTGCATAGGTACATGTGTCTCATTTTGAAATATTAGATAGCCTTTCTTCTGCCACTTTTTGGAGACATAGGCTTATTAGGATTGCAGAAAGAATCCATTTAACAATTCTCTCCTCTCTCCCCCAGATGAACGTGAAATGAAGAGGTAAAGGGATGTGTGGGTCAGAAGAGGTGGCATACTCAAAACAGGGCAATTGTGGAAGGAGTGTTTCTGTTCACACAGGTGTGGGTGAGGGCAGTGATTGTCAACCTTGGCTGACTTTAGAATCACCTAGAGAGCTTTTAGAAACTATCAATGACCTTAGGCTTTCCTTTTGTAGCAATGTATAGCAATTTGTGATTATTTGATTAACGCCTGTTCTTCTGAAGCCTGTATGTTTTGTGGGAACAGGACCTTCATCCATTGGAACCAACCTTTCCTGCCCTACCCCGGGTCTAGTTCAGTGCCTGCTGAGTCTTAGGCCAAGTCCCATAATTGGGATTTTAAAGAACTCCCCTGTTGTTCTACTAAGCAGCAGGGGTGGGACTACTGGTGTCAGCGATCCTATAGTAACGTGGAGATGCGTACAGTCACCAAGGGTTAGGAGTAGCCCGGCCGTGGCCATCCATAATTCCAAAGGGGTCAGCAGAGGGAATGTTTATGGGAGCCTGAAGTATAGACCAGGCCACCTTGAGGGGAGCAATCATATCAGATCAAGGAACCATACTAAGAAACAGACGTACAGGAACCTAGCCCAATCTCGTTCTCCTCTCTGCTAGGATTCTGTTCCCTATTAGTTGAAGCCAACTGGAAGCCTGAGGGGGCAGAAGCGCTGATGCAGCCGGCACCGTCAGTTTTGGCTGAGTTACATGTGGCATTTGCTTCAGATTGGCCAAGAAGCAAATCCTGGCTCTACCGTTTACTGGCCATGTAACCTTAGACAAATCATTTGAACAATTTCCCCATCTGCAAAATGGGGGTGATAATTCCTTCAGAGGGTTGCTGTGAGGCTATCATTGACATCAGATATGCAGGAGGAAAGATGTTTGGTTTAAGATCTTAGCTAAAAATCAATCACCCTGAGTTTTGGCTAAAAAGCAAAGAAGAGTGACTTTCAGGGCGAATCTTACCTGAATGAATTCTCCTTTCCATTACCAGAATTAATTCGCTTTTGGGCAATGGTTCTCAGAGTGTTTGGAAAGGCAGCAGGCTTAGCAGTTAAGGGCTCCAGGTCCAAAGTCGGTATTAGAATGTGAGCTCTCCCATTGACTAGCAATGCAATCTTGGGGATTTAACTTAACCTCAGTTCCGGCATCTATAAAATGGGGATGGAAATAGAATCTTCCTCATAAAGGGATTTGAGGATTAACTAACATCATGCATGTACAGGGCTTACCCTGCTACCCGACATTTCAAAGCACACAGTAAATTTTAACTACTCTTGTTAAGTTTTGGAAAACAATGGAGCCTTATAAGCTAGATTTTATACTTCAAAATTAATAAATACAGTAGCAAAAGATTCTTAAATAGAACATTTTCAATTTTGTTTTTCCCCTCAGTATATTTAACATCTTTAGTGATAACTAGTTTGTCATCAAATGTGTGGGACAAGAGAGGATGCTACTTATTCCAGTGGTTTTAGTTTCCCAGAGACTGGCACTTGGAGAGTATTTTCTGGGTGAGCCATGTGGAGAGTTTTAAGTTTATTGAGAGAGGCGTCGAGCTGAGTATTTCCTGAGTCCTCTTGTGTGTATCTCACAACTACTCTGTGAGGCTCAGGTTCCAAATCAATATTTAAAATTTCTAAGGTTGTCCATATATTATCCATCTTTTAATAAAATATTCAAAATAAATAAATAAGAAGTTAATATGATAGAATAAAATCTATATATTTTGTTGTGTTCTGTAATTTCCCCCGTCTTTCATTCGGTCACTTGAATGAACGCGTCGAGAGTTCTTATTTGATTATTTCCCATGCCATGCTGTTCAATCGCCCATCACTGTAATAGGGCCTGGAGTTTTGTTTTGCTATTAAACGTATTTACTTAGCAATGGGACACACACATACACACACACACAGGTATACACTTCCTAAAGTTAATATTAAATGACCAGAAAGTTTTCAGAGTACATGCATAAGTGCACTGTCCTTCCCACCCATCCTATCTTGCTTCTAGTGCAGTGAAATTCGGTCTGCTATCTGCTTAGCACAAGGCTCAGCAAATCCTTGTTGAACAAAAGGAAGTTATGTTGAATTCTCCAACATCCTTGCAATTGCCCAACAGTTAAATCTATCCTGGTTTCTCTTCTTTCTTTAGGGTTCTCCTAAAAAACTAGTTTAGCATTGCAGACCTGAGTTTCCATGTTCTGACCGCTTCCTCTCTCAGCTCATTGATAAAGATTTTTCCATAGGAGGCCAACCCGGGTAGGCCTATTATGATCGAGGAAAGGGTCTGGCCTCCTTTGTTTATGAGCTGTCTGAGCCTACCACGGAGGTCATGACTTTAAAAATATTTTCCCCCCTCTGAATGGTGTGTGGAATCAATCTAGTCTTTTGGCACAGAGGCCTAGAGGAGCCTTTGAGGCAGACTTTGCCTGCGGTAAAGGAGCCTGTCTCTTGCTTTCCTATTCCCAGTCTGTTGAGCATCTTCTGCATGGGGCCACTGTTGTGTGGGGAGGGGAAGAAGCCTCCCTGATTCGAGGAGAAACTAGAGTGTTCGCACCACCCTGATGAGGGATACAAATATATTTGCCCCTGGTGAGCTGTTTGTAATTAATGCGTGCTTTGTGGTTTTAATCTTTCTTTAATCTGTAAAGCTATAAAAATTTACAGCGCAATTTTAGAATCAAGAAAAAAGCTAAATTGCACAGCTCAGTCCTTAAAGTTAACCAATTTCACAAGATCACAACTGCAAGGAGAGTGTCCGCAGAGGCTCTTCCTGTGCTCTTCCGTTCTCTTTCCTCAGTGGTCCTGTTTTGTTCCCTTATCCAGAAGTCACTGGAAACAGGAGAACCATCTCTCCACCTGTTTCTGCCTCACAAACACACACAGTGCCCCGAAGAAAATAAACAATACAGGACATGTTCTATAAAGCAAAGGCAAGAAAAGAACATCTTAGGTAAATACCAGACTACTTATTTTATGATTTTTAAATGTCATTTTTGCTCCAATATTGACTTTTTTTTACGGAGGATGAATTATAGATCTTGCAGCACTGGGAGAGACCAGGGTTCCTTTCTTCGACACAGCTGGTCAAGTTAAGAACTGAAGCCGTGGTAATTAGTTATGAGTTTCTTAGTATGGAAGCCCAGACTGCGGAGAGAACCCTGCGAGGTGACCCCTCCAGGGAAGACAATGCACCCGGGAAAGGACTGGAATGGGCAGCGAAGAAGCACAAAACAACATCCCAATCTTGTTGCTACAAACAGATGTTGCCGCAGGCGCTCACTTGCAAGAACGAAATACAATACAATCCCTCATTTGTCTGACCAGGCTTCTCTCTCCAAGAATTGGTTTCAAGGCAAATTATTTCAGGGTTGCACAGGCTGGTAAAAGGCAGCGGAATTGGAAGCTATCGTCCTTGGCGACCTCAAGTCTCAGAAATGATGCTGTGAAAAGTGAAAGGGGTTGAACAGGGGTCAGGGGGAGACTTGGAGCCAGAAACCAGGTCACAAGGAAGGAGGGGGCAGCCAGACTTCCAAGAAGAGGTTTTGAGAAACTAGCTAGAGGCAGCGGGTGTGAATTGAGATTCCTGGAAGGAGGTCATGGGAGGCTAAGGGGGAAAGAAAGAGAAAACTAAGTTAGTATCAACCCTGCCCTTGCCCAAGATTTTGATTGTTCTCTCAGTACCTATACAGACAGAGAAATGCAAGCTTAAAGAAATGGAGATTGAATTAGGGAAATTCAATTTACCAAGGCAAAAAGAAGTTAATTCAGATTAAAAGGGTTTAGGATTTGGTGAGGGAAAGCCCTTTTGCTTTGTTTAAAAGAGGTTGTTTGTTTTTTAAATCAAGGTGTGTATATTAACTTGCCCTACTTTCCAACTTGCTTGTGTAGGCAAGTGAGTCTACTGTACTTTTACATGTTTTGCTAAAAACCATTCTATTAGAAATTAAAGGCAAACACTCCTACAGACCTATAATTACTTAAATCTTGAATTTGCTGCTCTCCATCTACTTTCCTTAATCTAACTGCTTCTATAACAGTAAGTCATGATTGTTGTTGTTGCATTGGAGATAGTGTCTTGCTCTGTCACCCAGGCTGGAGTGCAGTGGCGCTGTCATAGCTCACCGTAACTTTGAACTCTAGGGCTCAAGGGATCTTCTGGCCTCAGCCTCCCAAGTAGCTGGGACGACAGGCATGTGCCACCACACCCAGAGAAAAATTTTTTAATTTTTTTAAATTAATTTTTTAGTTTTTCATAGGAAAGCGGTCTTGCTCTGTTGCCTAGGCTGGTCTTAAATTACTGGCCTCAAGCGATTCTCCCAGCTCGACCTCCCTGAACACTGGGATTAAAGGCATGAGTATAAGAAGCCATTTTGAGGGCAAGCAATACTACTGAGAATAGTAAACATTTGTTGCAAATTCATTGTATGCCTATTACTGCATTTGTAACAATAATACACATATATAGCATATCCCTATCTATCTATCTATCTATCTATCTATCATCTATCTATCTATGCTAGGTGCCAGGCATATTTTATGAGGGCTACATATAACATTACACCCCATGACAACCCTATAATATAGGTACAATTTTTTTCCTGCTCTTTACAGATGAGAAAACCATGGCTCAGTGAAGTTAATGACTTGCCCCAAAGTTATGTAGCTAGCGAGTAACAGAACCAGTATTTGGGTCAGACTGCTGGTTTCAGAGTCTGGGCTCCCAGCCATGACACTCATTTCTTTTCATGGTAATTTCATGCTTTTCAAAGTAGGTAGTGTTATCATCGTTCCCAGATAAAGAGATTGAGATTCAGAGATTAAATAATTTAAGCAAGATTGTCTAGTAAGTGGGAGAGCCAGAGCTCCAATCTGAGCCTACTGAAATCCCACCTTAGAGGGAGAGCAATAGCTGAAATGCTTTAGACCTGTGCATTTTAAACTTTAATGTACACACAGATTGCCTGGGGATCTTGTTAAATGCAGGTTATGATTCCATAGGTCCAGAGTGGGGCCCAATATTCTGCATTTCCAACAAGCTACCAGTTGATACTGATGTTGCTGTACTGTAGGACAGCACTTTGCAAAGTAAGGCTTTAAGAGTTGGCGGCCATGAAACAGAGGTGTGTCTAAGCTGTTCCCCAGCTCCTGCTCTGGAAACATAGAAGTGGCAAATTTAGCTTGAGATTCTGCAGTTTAAAATAAACTCACTATTTTCTTTCCTTAATCATAATATACTGCCATTGAGATTCAGGGAGTTTCTTTCATAAGTGTAACCACTTATACTCTTTTTGATTAAAAAAAAAAACTATGTCATTATTAAATTCTTCCTAAATGTCACCACTTTCTTCATAAAATATCTCTTTAAGTTTCTTTTACATACATACATTCCCTCTCGATTTGCATTTATGTCCTTTTGTTCTGATCTACCTAATAAACTGATAATCTACCAGAAATTTATGACATATTGAGTTTAATACTTCATTCAGATTGCTTCCTAATCACCTACTTTTACAACTAAATCTGGAATCCCATTTTGTCCATTTCTCTTCAATCAATCAGAAGATCCTTCATTTAATTTGTTATCTTGAATTTCCTGCAGAATCTGTACCCTCCAACTTAGCTCTGTCTTTCTTTTCTCTTTAAACTCCATAACTAGATTCTGAACCTCAAATCTATATGTCAACTGCGGCCTACCCAACCCCCTAGAAGGCAATAGAACAATATCTTGGAATTTGTGATTTATGCCAAGCCCCCTCGTCAGCCTCACTTCTACTGCCAACTGAGCTGAAAATTGAAATTCTGGTTCAGTCTGTAGAGTCAGACTCTGTTCTTCTGTTGTGTTAACTACTTCATTGCTAACCTTAGCTGCAGTGTTTTCCTTACTCAAGAGCACCTCATATTGAAGAATTTAAATTTCATGTACAATCTCTTTATTCTTTTCCCTCATTGATCAAACTTATCCAGAGCAACAAGTATTTCCTTCTGGGTGTTAATGTTTTCCTCCAATTCATGGCACCGTCAAGAAAAGCTCACAGGCACACTACAATCCTTCATTAACTGAAAACATGCAAAGTGCTCAAGTCCTTCCAATGGAAAGTGCAATGCAAAAGCCAAATGAGGTAAATTACATTACTTGACCCGCCCTGGGACAGTTGAAAGAGTGTTACATATTAATTCGCTGCCAAGTCTCAAGATGATGGGAATATGCTCATCAGAACCCGAGGCAGTTATTGAAGAGGAGACCACCCCTGCTGCACACAAATTGCAGTCTTGCTGATAATCACTGATGGACTTATGATGAGAAATGCCAAAAACTGTTGTTCAATAGGAGAAAAAATGATAGACGAGGTCAACCAGGGTCACCATGGCAGTCATGTCCTTTGTTTAGAGCCACTCGTTTCATTGTATCATCATGCCTAGTATATGTGTAACTGTTTGTACTTGAAATTATTACCCTTGGTATATTGTGTGCCTTACTATATTCTGTCACCTAGAAATTCCGTCTCACCTTAATTCATTTCTCCAGCCTTAATATGTTTGAATTATAGTTATCCTAGGGAATTTCTTTTGGTTATGCCTACAGAGGTGGAGCAGCAATACTGGAAAACATTGCAGACAAAAGCCACAGGTTTTAAAAATCCATCCACAGTATTAAGAAAGGTGTTCCTGGAATAATTTTGAGTCACTCTGTCCCTGTTCCCTGACTCTTGCCTTCCACAGCTGTAATGTCAACGGGTCCTGACTCGGCTTACCCCTGGACTTTGGAATTCAGACTGCGCTTGGAACAGTTTTTGTGTTTTGTTTTGTTTTTCCTTGAGATGGAGTCTTGCTCTGTGGCCAGGCTGGAGTGCAGTGCAATCTTGGCTCACTGCAACTTCCGCCTCCTGAGTTCAAGCAATTCTCCTGCCTCAGTCCCTGCAGTAGCTGAGGCTACAGGCACATGCCACCATGCCTGGCTAATTTTTGTATTTTTAGTAGAGATGAGGTTTCACCACGTTAGCCAATCTCTTGACCTCGTGATCTGCCCACCTCAGCCTCCCAAAGTGCTGGGAGTACAGGCGTGAGCCACCGCTCCTGGCCATCCTTGGAACAGTTCCCTTATTAGGAACTCCCAAAACGAATTGCTCAGCTCATTGCCCAAGCAGCTGACTTTTCTGGATTGCAGAGCACACATAATCATGTAGACCTCATAACTGAATATTCATGTCCCTGGACTTTGGCTCTGTCCAGGCTCAATGATCACACTGGGTGCAACAATTTGATTATTTTAAAAATGGAAAGTACCTCCAAAACTTCAAGATTAGGTTGACTTCTACAATATCAATTCATCTTCATTTAAGAAATGCCTGCCAAGTTGTCTTGCCATGTTAAGACTAATTGTGGGCCAGGCACGGGGGCTCATGCCTTAATTCCAGCACTTTGGGAGGCAGAGGGGGGTGGATTGCTTTAGCTCAGGAGTTCGAGACCACCCTGGCCATCACAGTGAAACTCCATCTCTATAAAAATACAAAAATTAGCCAAGTGTGTTGGGACACCCCTCGAATCGCAGCTACTCTGGAGGCTGAGGTGGGAAGATCATTTGAACGAGGGAGGCAGAGGTTGCAGTGAGCCAAAATTACACCACTGCACTCCAGCCTGGGTGACAGAGTGAGACCTTGTCTCAAAAAAAAAAAAAAAAAAAAAAAAAAAAAAGCTAATCTGTTTGGGTGCATTTTGCCTGCTGGAGTTGTCTGAATGACCCCCAGCATTGCCCTCAGCCCTCTGAGTGACTGATTCATACCACTGTTCTGCTCTTTTGCATATGCAAACCTTAGGAAGGAGTCCCAATGTGGGGAACTAAAGAGGCATTAAATGCCTTCATGGGTTCAGGCAAGAGTGGCCAAGGTTAATGTGCTCTGGTCCCTATTCTCTTTTCACGCCTCTTCTCCATTGTGCTGCAAAGCATCATGTCTGCGGGAATGTGTTGTTACCGGAATACACAATACAGATCCCCCAGCATGTGACTGACGGCGTTATTTAGTCAGTGGTCCAAAAAGAATGCTAGCCAACATCTCTCGAGCCCAGGAAATGTCATGAGATCCTGGAGGCAATTATCACAATCAGTGTGTTCCTCCCTCCTATAGATGACAGTAAAAATGGTATTTATGAAATACTGTGGCTATTGCTTCTAGATGGAGAAAGCCCCTCTACAGATATCTCGAAGGGGCTGTGAACTCTCCCCCAAAGATCCCTCTGTCCCTCTTGCCAGAATCTGTTAAGTTCTCCATGTCTCCAAGTTCAGCAGTGACAGGAGGGTGTTGCATCTTTTGACTGATTCTTTTGTCTATGGATGGGCTTCTATGAGCTGGGATAGCTTGCAAGACGCTGTTTTCTTCATCAAGATGGGTGATGATGGTTAAACCCACACGTGGACATCCAGGCAACATTCCTCACTGGGGAGACATATATGCAAACACATTAATGTATATATTTAATTGGGTTATAATCTATTGACCATAGATACTAAGGCACTGAGCAAGCAATTAACAAAACAGCTTTGACTAAATATAGTTAGCACTAAATATAGTTGGTTAATTGGTATTTAATATGCTTATTAAATGTCAATTAAGTATCTTTAGCAATGAATTGGTACCTAATTAACTTACTATAGCTATCCTGTTACTTGACATTTGAACAGCTAAATATTCTTTACAAGTTTAATGTTTTAATAAGAAACAAATTATCCATGTATTGCTCATGAATTTTTCAGTTAGTTTAATGGGATTTAAATGTATCTCCCAACTTGGATTCATGTTTTTCTTATAATCAACTGATATTTTACATTTCAGATTTGTTTTAAACTTGGAGGCCTGATTATGTGAGAGGAAAAAGCTATAGACACAGCTTATAAGAAGTGTTCTAATGTTTCTACCACCCAACAATCTGTGTTTGTCTTAGACATATTGTTTCACTGCATCAGAGACTCAATTTCCTCATCTGCTATGTGGCATTAAAAATAAATGTGGCAATTTTGCAAAAACCAAAATCTATAAGACACATGAAAGCACTTACATAAGCAAGATATCTTCTCAAGAATAATGATGCAAATTCTTAGGAAACTTTAGTGTGTAATCGTTTATTAACTGAATCTTCATGTATAAAACCTTAACATAATTTATTTTTGGAATAGAAATACAATGGCATAATTTTCTGAGTTGTTCCAAAATAACATAAACTTGCTTTCATTAAATCCCCAGTTGGGAGGAGCACCTGAGCTGCGAGGTGCCTGGGTTGCTCTTCCAAACACACATGGCTTCCTCTTTACCTCATCATCTCTTTATTGGCTCCTACTCATGATCCCATTTACTTTATTAGTTTGAGAGCGTAGCAACTGTTGGTCGTTTTTTGTTTGTTTCACTTTTTTTATTGTTTGTTTTTGAGACTGAGTCTCACTCTGTTGCCCAGGCTGGAGTGCAGTGGCACAATCTCGGCTCACTGCAACCTCCACCTCCCTGGTTCAAGCGATTCTCCTGCCTCAGCCTCCCAAGCAGCTGGGACTACAGGCGCATGCCACCATGCCCAGTTAATTTTTTGTATTTTTAGTAGAGATGGGATTTCACTGTGTCAGCCGGGATGGTCTCGATCACCTGACGCGTCCACATCGGCCTCCCAAAGTGCTGGGATTAAAGGCATGAGCCACCACACCTGGCAAACTGTTGGTCTTTTATCCAGAAATTGTTGGCTTGTGCTATGGCTCTATCGCCTCAGATATGTTATAGTTAAAATTTTTTATTTACTTAGTTTATGGTCTTAACTGACATCTATATTAATTCCTCTACGGATTTGTACTCAAAGACTACTTGATGATTTATCATCTTAGCAGCTTTCTCAGGGCTGTTGGTGGCAGACAGCAATGAAAGCATTGTGTCTCCATTTGCATTCGCTTGTTTACATCTTCCTCAGTACATAAACAAAGGTTCTTTTATTAAACACTTGCAATAATTTTAGTGCCAATTATCCTATCTTGGCTCACTTCACCAGAGTGTTTACGCTCATCAAACATTTGCTTTACTTAAGCTATAGATATGATAAATTAAAGAAAAGAAGCACTTGGTGTCTCTCCGTCAGCATTTGCTGTTGGGTCTTTCCTAAATGATTTCATGGCTTGTACTTACTCTATTTTTCAAACTTTTTATGGTTTCAAACTATGGCCCTTATTACTGACTAATTTATGGAGGTTGCAGTCAGCCTTGTCTTAGCAGCTTAACCCAGTTTTGTTTCCAGGGGCAATATACATTGTTGAAGTTAATTGTTCCCTAACCACTTTTTCCATATGGCAGAGTGAGTCTCTGTGTAATAGCTTTAGAATGATTTATCCAACATTTGTCATTATGCCTTGGATATTTCTTGGGAAGTCTCTTGAATCTTTGTTGGGCCATACTGTATTTCCAAGCGGATATATTGAAACTTCTACCTTCAGCCCACCAACTGCCTTAATTTTGTTGCCTGCATTAAGATCAGCTTGTAATATTTTCTCCACAAGTAAATTAAATGTTATCATCCTTATTGTCATTCTTGATGCTATCGTTGTACAGGTGCAAAAATATTTCTATTTCTGCTGTTTCTGAATCTTCCTCTATGGATCTACAGTTAGTGATTAGTACTGTATTAATCATTCATTGACATATATGGAGTTCCCTATTCATGCTGGAAACTAGTAGAGGTTTTCAGTAAAGTTAGAAGAGACAGGATTGTGTGCCTCCTCAGTAGGCTTAGACAGTATAGTACAGTGTTTGAAACCAGACTCAAGACAGAGAAATACAGTCTCTCACCTCTATTCCAGTAATGGTGGGAACCTGGAAAACTGACTGTTAGCTGTGATTTCTGCCTCTACGTAGGAGGGAAAAAAAATAGTACTTAGTATGTAGGGCTGGTAAGGATTATAGGGAGATGGTGTGCTTAAGGTGTCACGTATGACACCTTACAAATGACAAGATCTCAATAAAAGGTCAACTATTGTTGACCGATATTGAACAATATTAAGTATGATTTAAGCAGAGAGAAGAACAAGAATACACTTTTAAAAGTATCTATGGCTTTATTAACATTCAAGGAAAAAGATAATAAATGACAGTAAGGCCAGGTGCTGAGTGCATACACCACGAAAACATTAGCCACTAACGCACCTGGCTGCTTTACTGACACTTCCTTAGTCAACTGTAGAAGAGCAAAAAATAATAATAATTTGTTTCCCTATCTCTGTATAATGAACTGTCTTGGCTGCGTTGTTTGAAACAGTGAAGAAGTTTTGATATTTGCAGCATACTTCATGTTTTGAAAATGTTGATCTATATGTATTCTGACTTGAATATATCAGGCCAGTAGAACAAAGACATTCCAATTTCCATGTCAAGATGATAACTGGATTATTTAGGTGTCAAAATTACAAAATGTGTGTTAAAACTCTCTCTGCCTTGGTCTAATGATATTCCATATGGGAGATGTGTACACAATAGCCCTGTACAAATCAAACAAATAAGCATGATCTGTACCAGGGCAATGGAATAGGATGATCGCTTATTAATCAGACACTTACATTCAAAGAGAGACAGGCTCACCAAAGCTGACCGCTAGGATGGAGTCTTTAAAATGTACTTAACTGGCATGTGTCAGTTTATTCACCAAGGTTTTTACATTAAAAAAGAGCTATTTTATGAAACTAGCTATCAAGTAGAATCTATACCACTTCATCATGTTTCACTCTGAGTTTATGGCAGAAACACATACACACACACACACACACACACACACACACGAATGCACATGCACTCCATCCTGGGAGTGACGTTAAAGCAATTCAGTCACTGAGTTTTGAGCATCCTTTGTGGCCAAGCAGGCACCGTGCTAGGCTCTGGGGAGCCACAGATGAAGAAGACAAGGAGCTTGTGATTTAGCAATGGAAACAGAAGCTTATGTATATTTCTTCCCACAGTGATCCATGCAGTAGCAAACAAAGGGCTTTGGGAGCATGGAGGACATAGTAAACAATTCTGCTAGGCGGTGGGTGAGGGGTACAAAGAGAGAGGGGAACATATTGGCAAAGAATGCATACAATACTGTACTGTGTTTTAAAACTTAATGCTATTTGTATTTCTTAATCTATGAAATTTCAAAAACAATAGCTGTGGAATTAAAACCTTTGGTATATTCTGCCAAATGTGCCAGCCTGTCTGTCATATTACCACCAAAGTGACTATAGGTTACAGTGAAAATTGAAATAAGATAGAACTGAATTGAAAAGTCATTTTGGTGAAACTCTTTACTTCTCTCTTCAAATTGGTTGGTTGGTTGTTCAGTCAAAATGAGTAGTTATTTTGGTGTTAAATGAAGAAAGATATTTGCAACTGAGAAAATTACCTGGTATCACATGCTTGTTACAATATTAACTAATTTCCCGCCACCTCTCAGAAAATTTAATTAGGATTGACATGCATGGACAAGCTCTGTCCCTAAATCTGCTTCCATTTAAAAATAATTACAATGATTAGTGTTATCATTTAGCACCTAGTTTATCCAATACAATCCTTCTGACTTCCTGAAGCTTGTCAGACACCTGAACTACTGCAATGGCACGCCTACCCGGCCATCCGTTCCAAATGTTTCCCATCGTAGCGATTCACCACACTGCCTTTGAGGTAGGCTTTCCTTCCAAAAGACGGATCCGTTTATATCACCTCCTTGCCTAAGAACCTTCTGTGATTCCTAATGTCTAATAGAATAAAGCCTAGATATGTTAAGCCGGCATTCAAGACCATTCATGTGTTGACATCAACCTAACTTTCCTGTCCCATTCTGCCAATCTCAGTGATGCCCTCCTGTCACCCCAACTACTAACTGTTCTTTGAGCCCCTTACTGTTCTTGCTTCTTTATGTGAAAGCCCTCTCGTCTCATTTTCTGCTGCCATGTGACCTTAAACTTTAAGACCCAGCTTAACTGTTACCTTTGGGACCTTTTCTCTAACCCTCCCTCTCAAAAGTTAATTGGATATGGCCTTAACATGGTGCATCTATTTCTGCAGAAGCTCGTGAGCATATCTCTATCGAAGCAGGTATGCCTTCATTGCATTGCAATCATGTGTTTGTGGACATCTCTCTCTTTTCTTAATTGGAATCACCTTATACATCTCAAGAAGAGGGACAATGTTATTCATTTTTATATACTCAGAACCTAATGTGTTCCTTAGGGTTTCTTCCATATATAAACAGTATATAGTCCAGAATCATTATCCTTACTTCCCAAAAGAGGGATCTGGTGCTCAGAGAGGTTAGCAAACTTGGCTGAGGTCATACAAGTCCTGAACCCTTGGTCACACTTCACAGTGTCAACTGCTCACCATAATGTCTATAGATTTAAGGGTTTCTAGGACTCTTCATTCATCATCTGATTAACTTTTTTTTCACAAAGTACACAATTATGGGCGTTTGGTTATTTTTCTAGGGCCACCATAACAAAGCACCATAGTCAGGCTGACTTAATTAAAAGATATTTATTTCCTCACAGTTCTGGAGGCTGGAAGTCCAAGATCAAGGTGTCAGAAGGGTTGGTTTTTTTTCTGCGGCCTCTCTCCTTGGCTTGCAGATGGCCATTTTCTCCCTGTGTCCTCACATGGTCTTCCCCTTGTGTGTGTCTATGTCCTATTCTCTTCTTTTTATAAGGACACCAGTCATACTGGAATAAGGTCTACAGTAACAACCTCGTTTTAACTAAATTATCTTTTTAAAGGCTCTGTCTCCAAATACAGTCACATTCTGAGGTAATGGGGATTCAAACTTCAACAAATAAATTTTGAGGGAACGCAGTTCAGCCTATAACAGATACCTCATTATGCCAGACATCACGGTAAATGCTAAATTGAGTGATCCTTTTTCTTTTTTTTTTTTTGAGATGGACTCTCACTCTGTCTCCCAGGCTGGAGTACAGTGGCGCTATCTCGGCTCACTGCAACCTCCCCCTCCCAGGTTCAAGCAGTTCTCTGCCTCAGCCTCCTCAGTAGCTAGAATTACAAGCACCCGCCACCCCACCACACCTGATCCACCCACCTCAGCCTCCCAAAGTGCTGGGATTACAGGAGTGAGCCACCGTGCCTGGCCCTAAATTGAGCAATCTTTGAGGCTGACCCTACCATTATTCATGAAGTTGGTAACAAATTACATATTATCCTTTTCACTGATCCTTAAGCATCTATGGTAGGGGAGGAGGCACAATAGAAACTACGGACACAGTTTTCTTGGAAATTAATTAAGTGGAAAAAATCATTTTTTCATTTAATTTTTCCTTTGGCACTGTCAGAATGTCCAACCACCCTGGAGTCCTTTGCTTCAGAGAGGTCAAAGAAGGTGCCCTGTTCTAACTGTCAGAAACCCTATGTTAGAATGTCTTGACTGACAATGCCACAAATATGCTTACCACCTCAGTGTTTATGATTTTCCTTGTAATTCTTGCTCTGACTACAAATGGTTAATATTGTAAAATCACCAAAGCAAGAGAAGCTGCTAAAATTTACAGAGCAAATTAGGAGTGCAGCATGAATTGGAAATCTCTTCCCCTAAGTGCCTGAGTTCTTTCCTTAATGCTCTGAATCATGGAATAAAGGATTTTAGGTAAAAGGCTGGAAAGTTTTCTCTTTCTACAGTCAAAAGGGCCAAGATTTCTCATGCCTTTCTGAAGGAAGCATATCCCGTAAATGGTGACAATACTGGTCACAGCCTTAATGCCCACATAAAAGAGCAATTGTGAGACGGTCACCTTTCTCCAGCCGTCTCTTCAAGTCCCTTGTGTGTCTCGATCACTTTTAAATCACCACACTCTTTCTTCTCTGCGGCAACAGTGAACCCAGAAGGCCCAAACATCTAAAACATGTTCTCCCCAGGGCTTCTTCTAACTCAATAAGAAAGTTTAAAACTCCTGACAAAGTCTTCTGTCTTTTTCTCCCTTCATGTTCCCTCCAGCATCTTCCGTTTCTATTTCCCCCTGTGATGTGAAGTATTACAGATTCAGAAATACAATGTTGTGTGAATACTGGAGAACCCAAAGACCAAAGAGGCGATGAGCAAACACACAACACTGTCTGAGAGGATAAAGGACTAGACGAGGTTTCAAGGTGTGACCTTGCACAGTTGGGTTCAGGGTGCAAAGATCAGGCACAGGAAAATTTTACCAGGGGGATCCAGGCATAAATAAGTGTCTTCATCTATTTTGTGTTGATATTACAGAATACCTGAGAGGGGGTTATTTATTTATTTATTTATTTATTTTGAGACAGAGTCTCACTCCATCATCAGGCGCCAGGCTGGAGTGCAGTGGCATGACTTGGCTCACTGCAACCTCCGCCTCCCGGGTTCAAGCAATTCTGCTGCCTCAGCCTCCCGAGTAGCTGGGAATACAGGCGCATGCCACCATGCCCAGCTAATTTTTGTATTTTTAGTAGAGATGGGGTTTCACCATGTTGGCCAGGATGGTCTCAATCTCTTGACCTCGTGATCCGCCCGCCTCAGCCTCCCAAAGTGCTGGGATTACAGGTGTGAGAGGGGCTAATTTATAATGAACAGAAATTTGTTTAACTCATGGTTCTAGAGGCCAGAAAGTCCTAGACTGAGGGATTTCACCTGGTAGGGGTCTTCTCTACGCATCATAACATGGTGGAAAGTATTGCGTGGGCAAGAGAGAGAGAAGTCCAAACTTGCTTTCATAATAAACCTTCGCTTAAGGAAGGCAGACCCCTCATGACCAAATCACCTTTTAAAGGTTTCACATTGCAGCACTGTTGCATTGAGGATTAAGTTTCCAGCACAGAACTTTGAGGAGCACACACAAACCACAGCAATAAGTAAGACCTACAGAGTCCTAGACATGTCCAGCTGTATTTCCCACATGCTTTATGACTGCCTCCATAGCTTCCTTTTCCTTGGGCTTTTTCATATACTTATAACTTACATTGAAACATTCCGTTGCTCAAGAAATGTCTCTACTTTATAAAACATCTTCTGAGCCAGCTTTGCCGTTTTTAGTTGTTTTGAGAAATCCTTGATGATCCCTTCCTTTATTCTGCTTTCTTTATTAGTGGGACTACATTTCTTCCCTTCTTGTGGGAATGTCCTAATTAGTTACTGGGCCTTCTGGTATCAGGTAAAGAAAAGACGGGGGAGGGGATAAAAATAGAGTTGATAAGCCCAGTGAAGGCTAGTGGCAGGAGACTCACCTTCACAGAGTGAGATACGTGTGTTTGCTTACGGATTTTCTGTTAGGTTGGTGCAAAGGTAATCACAGTTTTTGCCATTGAGAGTAATGGCAGAAACCACAATTTTTTTGGCACCAACCTAAAATTTTGAAAAGTAATCTGGGACTACCGATATGAAACAAGTTTTGTATAAAAGAAACCACAAGCCAGTGTTCACAATCCTTTTAATATTCTTTCTCTCCATTCTTTTCCCATATATGAAGCTTTCCCCCTCCCTCCACTCAGCTTGAGAAATGTCCTAAGTGGGAATCATCGGGAAGGACCACCCGTGGGAATTTATAGGACCCAAGACAAGGTTTAAATCTTGTCTGCTACCACGTAGGTCAGAGGCACGGCCTGCTTTGGGAAAGGGGATGGGGAGAAGGGGGCAACAGGAGAAGCAGGAGGCTGTCTTTGCGGTGCTTTCCTGCCTGGAACACGTCCATGTAGGAATTTCCAGTGACTCTGGACCCAGGGCTCCTGCCTGGTACAAAGGGGTAGGCTGCTGGACCAGAGGAAGACCCGCCCACAATTTTACATTTCCTTCCCCATCTTTTCCTCTCCTATCTGGTGTGGTATAAATGGAAATCTTGAGTCATAAACTTCTTGTACCTTCTCTGTAGTTCTGATCCCAGCTGGCTGCAAACCAGATGTTTGATCTTAAACAGGTAGTTTTTACCTCTCAGGGCTCTAGTTTTCTCATTTGTGAAATTGAGCTAACAATACTTACTTTGCAGGTTTGTTGTGAGGATTAAATTGAAAAGCCACAGGAAAGAACCTGAAAGCTTGTCTGGTATGCAGTAGGCACTCACTGTGTGTCTATTGTTGAGGACAGAGATGGTTTTCCTCTCAATCCCTCCAGGCCACAGCATGTCAGACAGTTCCCTGTACAAAGCAGATGCTGGACAAATGTTAAATAAAGCAGGTCATAAAGCTATGCCTTTGAGGAACCACTGAGCTCCACGTGTGGGTTTCTCTGTTCCCGGACGCTCTCTGCCCAGCTCCATACACACCCTTCCCTCAGGCCACTGGAGAACAACAATTTGAACTTGACCATGGTTTCATTACTCTATGCTTCTTCTATGCTGCTATGCTGAAATGCACGTTTCCTTTTTTACACAGTTAATTCCACACACACCCTTTAAATTCAGCTTGAATGTCCCTTCTTCTGGGAAACTTTCCCTGACTCCTGACATCCATTCAGGGTGTCCCTTTTCTGTGCTGCCACAGCACAGATGACACTCTGCTGTCCTGGTCAAGGGAACTGTCTTTTTGCCTCATCAGTCTAAGGGCACTCCTTGTACACTACTGAATGTACATCACCAGGGCTGGGGCCAGGGCGCAAAACAGAGAGGGCACCTGAAAAAGAACCTTTTGTGACCAAATGCAAGACCAAATGAATGGATGTGACATTGTGGCTCTTTAATAGTGATGGAGTTTGAGTCATAAGCTGAATCACGTTTCAGTAGATAGGGCCATCAACACGGTCCTGTGGCCCTGGAGGACAAAAAGTCTGCGGCCACAGGAAGGTGGAGAAGGTTCTCAGAATGCCTTTCTCCTCTTCTCCCAAACACACATCATGCCAGAATCATGCAGAAAAAGGAAATGTTCAACATTTTGCAAATGGATGAAACTACAGGAAACAGTGTTCCCCATTCCACCCCATGCTACCTGCTTTAGCATTATTTGTGGGAATAATGGATGTAGCACTGTCAAAGCCAGATGGATGGGTCCCTAAAGGATGTGCAAGCTTGGCTGTGGGTCCGCAAATCCCTCACTGTTGAGAACTATCCAGGGCATACCTTGCTTTCAGGAATCACTGCAAATGAAATGTGACTATTATGATAATCAATTAATAATCAATTAGTTTAGTAATCTTCCCTTGTAGAAAACCTGCTTAAACAATGATGAACCGTGCAAACTCAACCAGGGCCAAAAGATGATACAGCAGGGGGAAAAGTAGCTTTGCAGTTTAAACACACACACACACACACACACAAATAAAAAATAAAAAAAAAAAAAGGAAAGAAAAAAAAAACCTAGAAACCAAATCCCCAGGCTTGACTGTCTCTGGAAAATGAATTCCACAGGCACTGACTCCAAGATGTTTTATCGAATGTGCTTTAGACTTGTAGGTGATGCATTGTCCCTCAGAGTCATTAAAAGAAACCCAGATAGCTGTAACGCAGCTTAGCTTCCAAGAAGTGCAGACTGTCCACACTTGTACTTCCACACAATATATGGTTATTGTTAGATGTGAACATCCCCACATGCTGCCTGGATGGGGGTCTCTTTGTCCTTTATTCAGATGTGGGATAAGGATGCTTTCAGCACAGCAAGATGACAGCCATGCCTCCCGACTCAGAGCAGCCCCACAGTCCAAGCACAAGACAGAAACGAAAAGTTCCTTTGTTTGTAAAGCAATGCCCATCTTTTGTCATTCAGGCCCCCAAAGCCAAGGTACGTGCAGATCGTTTTAGAATAATTTCAGTACTTTCTAAAAGACACAATCTCTACTAATTTTTTGGTCAGGAATGATGTTAGGAAAGCCTTATAATCTATTGTTGTGGGCACTATACACTGAAGGCATTTTAGGGCTGTGCTAAGAAAAAAAAAAATGTGGGTTTGTATTTCACTGGAAACAGAATGGTCATTATCCGGAGTCCAGATGACGGCTCCCTTTGTGACACTGCTATGGGGGTCCAACAAAAACCCTGCCCTTTCTACAAAAGACCCTGGCCAAGAAATGCTGCAGGGAATGCTACGCTGACTTCTCAGACTTCGGGAGGCAGCTTCAGGCATTTTGTGTTCAGGATGCTGACCCTCAGAGCGGGATCTCACTTCATTTTTTTGGCAGATTGGGCAGGGAATGTTGATGACTGAAGATTTCCCCGAACGGAAGCCAACAGGGTGGCAAAGTTTATTGATCCCACTGAAACCCTGGTCCCCAGGGAGTGCCTGATTACATCTTAATGTTTTTCTAATGTATCTCAGCATCGCGGCAGTAGACATTTCTTTGCAGAGAAACTGTGCAAGACGTCGTACATCCTGGGAGGGGAGGGCAATTCCTGTCCCTTGGAACCTCTGCTTCTTCTAGAACATCTAAAGAGGAAGCCAGTATTTTAAGGCTCAGAGGTACTTTTGAGTAGAACACTTTTCTTTTCTGTGCTTCCCTTTTCACCACACTGACCTGTCTATCCACTGTGGTGTGTGGGCGTGGGTGATTGTGTACTCAAATGATGACGTGAGTGTGGTCTTTTCCATTCCTGTTATGAGCAGCTGCGGAGTAAATAATTTTCACCTCCTGTTCCCAAGAATTGTGTTTTCCCATTTGCAACATGCTGATTAAAACGGTTGAACTTAATGCATCTTTACATAAATGCACATTTTAAGGATTTATTTTAAGCTTGAGATTATCATTATCTTCTTCCATCACTCATTTCTGGTGACACTTTAACCAACAACTCTATGGAAGGGACCAGCAGATGTCACTGTAGTTCTGTTCATTCATCTTTTCTCTTGACGGGATTCAAGTTCTATCCTTTTGGGCACAGCTGATCACATTTCTTATTTAATCAAAGCATAATGCATCATAATATTTGTAATTCGTGTTGTTGTTATTCTTTCATTGTGTGTACAATCAGATACATATCTTTGTAAGCAGAGATACAAACTAAAAGGTAGCCCAGACACCCCCAATGAGGTGTAGAAATCAAAGGTCCTGCTGGGGAGCCATGGTAAGAGGTAGGGACAAAAGAGCAGTGAAGGGCATGTGCACACTGACCCCCATTCTGATGGACAGCCTCAGGATTAAAGAAGGACACATTCTGTCCATTCCTATAAAGGGCTTTCAGAGAGAGGCAGCTGGGGGCCAATGCTGGGTACGAGGAAAGATCTCATGTCCAAGGATGGCAGAGACCTGCTCGTTAGCAGGAAGGAGAACAAAAATTGGAAACCTGGTGATTCTTTAGGGATGAAGTTTCTGGGGTCTGTTCTTTTCTCTGAATTTAAAAAATCACTGCAGTCTTGGGCAAAAAGAAAGATTCATGTGTTAAGTTTGAGTCTTGGTTCAGTGCAAGGTACAGTATAGTCTCTGGGAAAGTCAGTGTTTGAGGGAGAGAGGCTGACCACAAAATGAAGAAAACAAAACTATCTGCTTGACTTTGCCTTCCACATAACAAAAAGAAAGTCAATGTTAAAAATCAGAAAGGGCTTTGTTTTGAAAATAATCACATCTCTGCTGCTGAAGAGAAAACTTTTTTGGGTCCTTACTTTTAATAACTTTATATATAACAGATGAAGAACATTGATGAACCGTGATGTTACTCCTTCACAGAGACTGGTCTTATGCCAAGATCACTTAGGAATAAGTCAGTGGTATCCTAGAGCCTGTGACAGGAGCCATGCTAATGGAATGAGCCCTTTTAACAGAAGTCATCATACCCCTCTGCTGCCAAATCATTCAACTTCCCCATTAGCAAAAGCTGAGCTTTTATGGACTGGTATCCTTTCTAGATGGACACATTTGATGGAAGGTCCATGTCTTGCATGAGGTCTTCCTGCTCACCTCATTAATCAGCATCTCCCACACATACACGCAGCTGCTGAGGAAGGGGTTGGATTATCCAATAATACAGCCAGTCCTAGTTCTATCTTACATGTTGCTGTTTTGATTTAATTTTTATCCAAGAAGTTTAAGCCAAAGTCATCTTTTGAAAACCAGATTCTCTGCTAGGCATTTTTCTTTCTCTCCCTCTTCTCCTCCTCCGTCTTTGTAGTACTAGCCTTCAAAATGACTTGCAACAAATGATTACTCATGTCTCTGTGTAATCTCCTTCTACGCTATATCAGTAGTCTGTATTACCAATAAAATATGGTGGAAATGATGGTGTAAATTTCTAAAGCTAGATCATAAAGGACATCGTGGGTTCCACCTTTCTTTCTCTTGGCTCACTTATTCTGGGGGAAGTCAGCTGCCAGGACATGAGGACACCCAAGCAGCCTATGGAGAGGCCCATGTGCGAGGAACTGAGGCCTCCTGCAACAGCCCTCGCGAACTTGTCGGCCATGTGAATGAGCCATCTTGAAAGTGGTCCTTCAGCCCCAATCAAGCCTTCGGATAGTTCCATCTGACATCTTCACTGCAACATCATAAGAGACCGTGAGTGAAAGCCATCCAGCTGAGCTGTTCCCAAGTCCATAACCACCAAAACTAGGAGAGATGATAAAGATTTTTTTTGTTTGTTTTAGAGATCGAGGACTAGGGTGAAGTAAGCCAGGTACTTAGGGTACAAATTTAAGGAATCAGCCACGCTCGAGGTCATGAACATGCAGGGTCACTAGCCTTACCTGTTGTTTTAAGTCATCAAGTAATTTGTACTAAGCTATAGATAAGTGATACGGCCAGTCTTCTTCTTCTCTTCCTCCTCCTCCTTCTCCTTGCTTTGCTCCTTTGTTGTATTGCATTCATCAAGGCTCACTCTGACCTCCTTGAGTTTCGTCAATTATTTTTTCTCAGCCTTCCTGCTACCAGAAGCTGTGCTGTAACTAACTTCCTGGAGATACCTCCATTTGATTTAGAGTCCAATAGTGTAGTCCTTTATGTTAGCCAATTAATTTAGAAAACAAAAGAGCCGCAACCATCATGCATTCTCTCCTTTTCTAGTACTGATGCATGCTAATGGTATCTTTATCAGGTGCTATCATAGCAAGAAGATATTAAAGCCTCTCCCCTACCACAAGTTGTGATAGTAGAGAACATTTTTCATCATGTAAAACAATAGGTTTGCGGTTTAGAACACAGCCTGGAATCACTTGGGGGATGAAGTAATAGCTAAAGTTAACGTAGGTCAATAAGAACCAGAGGCTTTTCAGTCAAGACAGGGTGGCCAAAGACAAAGCCTTCATGAGAGGATCAAGGAGAAACATCTATACAAAACCATACAGCAGTTGATGTCAAAAGCTTGCTCAAACTTTAGTTGAGCAGAAATGGATAGATACTACTGCAAGACTAATATTTTCTGATCACTTCCAGAATGTGTCTACATACTCAACAATAATAAAATATACCTCTTCAGCCCACTTTTTTTTCTGGTTCCAGAAGGTTCATGGGAATATAGAACCATAAATGAAAGAGAGGCCATTTATTTTATTCTTTTGCCTTTTGGCAAGTTCTAAGTTCTCTCTCTGCTTTTGTCAAAGATCATACTTCCCCAAACCCGATACGGTTCAGGAGCCCTTCTAGGTTCACCTACATGACCAAGGTGTTAAGGAATCATCAAAATCTTATTCACTTGAATGATTACTTACACCATGTACACTGGAAAAGTGTTTTTAACTAAAATGTGCTCAGATGTACTGAGAGTTGATGAAAATAAAATGAAAGGGACCAGCATGTTCTTAATCCCCTTGAAAGATTTAGTACCACTGGTGTATTGTTAAATCTTAAGACAAAGCCAACCTCCCAGCTGAAAGGAGCCAGTATTTAATTATAATAATAAGTGATGATAATAGTAACAACATGAAGGAGAGCAAGGTGAATAAAGAACAATAGCACCAGGTACATCTGTGGGGCGTCAACCATCCTGGCACTGTCCTGTGTGCTTTGTGTCTTTATTTATATAATGGTCACAACAACCGAAAGACCCTATTGCTATGTACACAATAAAAGAGAGGACGCTGAGACACATACGGAAATATCAGATCAGAGGTCACACCTACCAATAAGCAGTAGATTCAGGAAGGACTGTGATGTTTAAGGCTACCAATGAGACTGTTTCCTTTAGATGTTTTGTTATTTTCCCTTGGTACTATTGTGGAAGTTCTTGAATATAATCACTTTTAAAGCGATGCTTTACTCAGCACTACTCAACGGCTGGCAGCAGACATAACCATAAAGGCCAGAGTTGGGGAACTACAGAAGAACCCTTGATCAGGATGGGTAGAGGAAAGAGAGCCCACCACAAAGATTCATTGACAGTAGGCTTAAGCAATGTGCAACAGATAGCTTAGAGAATCTGATAACTAGCCATGACAAAAAGACTGATTTTGTCATCAGAGACTGATTTGTGAGGAAAGGACACAGTCAATGTTCTTTTTGACACCCATAGCTAAAGCCACCAGTCAAAGAGAGTCTCTGCATGTCACAAAGAGCATGGGGAAAAGGTCATCCTTTCTGTCTCTCCATGTATTTTAATAACAAATTTAGCATCAGCACCTCCACCACTAGAGCATATGCACTTTGAAAGACTGAGTCATTTGATCTTCAGCACCAAACATAATGTCTAGCACCCAATAGCCATTCAAATATATTGACTTGATATTTGAGTGGGAAAAATAACTGTATACTCACAGCCAATGAACCACAACTAACCCAAGATGGCCTATAGCCTCTAGGCTTTGGCATCAGAAAGGCCTCGGTTCAAGTCTAGACTCTGCCACTTCCTGGATGCACAATTGGAGAAATGACTGAACCTTTCTAGCCCTCGATTTTGTTACTTATTAAAAAAGGGGGTAATTGCAGTGTATATTTCATGGAGATACCTTGAAGTTACAATTATGAAGGAATGATTGAGAACATAGACTTTGGAACAGACTTCACGGAATTGAATTCTTTCTCTGTCTCTTAATCAGACATATATAAGGCTGGGAAGATTATTTAACACTGACATGCCTCAGTTTCCTTCTCTGTAAAACAGTGAAAATAATAGTACCTACCTCCTTGTTGGCCAGTTAATTTGTTTTGGGGAAGCAATACCTCATGGGGTTTTTGCGAGGAGTAAGTTAATGAATATAAAATGCATAGAAATATGTCTGGCACACAGTAAGTTCTATGTAAGGGTTCACTATGATAGTTAAGTCACAGGATACTTTTAAAGCTCATGGCACTGTGCCCTGCACACTGTAAATGCTCAATACATGGTTGTAACTGCATATTTTACTGGTAATACTTAATATTGGCTGCAAGGAGGGGGTTGTCTAATGCGAAATGTGAGTAAATTTCAAATTGCTATACTGTTGCAACTTGAATAAAACTATTGTCTATTTCCTGGAAGTGACACTGCAAATTAAACCACTTGCTCATCAAGTGGCTGTTTCCTGGGATTTTCAAGTTTCTTTTAAAATCCACTATTTCGTCTGGCTAGTCACATGTTGACTTGTTAGAGATGGACATGTTAGTGATGATCAGTGTTGAACCTTAACCTCAGCACAAATATTCTTTCTATTTTATGGGTTATATCTCTGGGACTTTAGCAATACTTATCTGGGGGACTCTTCCTTAAAGGCATACATTCTTATTTTATTGTGCCCATTTTTCTCAAAAGCAATTTTGTACTGCAAAGCCAATGCATGCAGAGGTATCGCAGAATCAGAGTGGTGAGGCACATTTGGACCCCGCAGAGAAGCCTGTAGGACCAGAGCTTTGTGTCTTCTGTCTTTTATAGGAAGAAGCAGTTTACCAGGTCCTTATTCTCCATGGACCAACTGGGCCAGGGCTGGTTTTCAATGCAGACTCTCTCTTTTGCTCTTGCTGTGTATCGGAAGGATTCTCCCCTGGTTACTTGTCAGGTGCAGGCTCTTGGCAACCTGGAGCCAAGCTCAGTGGAAGTGCATGTTTCCAGCCACCGCATCGCCATTGACAGGAAGGGCTGGCATGTATCACTTTTCGGCATCCAACCAGGTGATTTCTTCCCCAAAGTTGGGAACAGGTGCTTCTCCAATCTCTCTACTGTGTGCCTTTTTTCCTCCAGTCAGGCTGTTTGGTGGGCTGCCCTTTAGTAAAATCCACTTAGATGGCACCTGGTCGGCATTTTATTTCACCTATGAGAGCTGGTCTTTGTGCTGTAGAATATGTCACCAATTATGCCACTTTCTTGGCGTAAACAAACAAACATTTCCTTCAAATTAGCCCATGTTGTAGAAAGTATATCATCATTAGATAATTTTTGTAAAAAAAAAATGTTAAGAATTGTGCTCAAAAATGCAATTTCTTTTGGGAGGGTAAATATTTTAAAAGTCAGTGCCAGCTGTGGAGAACTTAATGTGAATGAACTATCAGGATTAAGAGTGTGGGCTCTGGAGCCAGACCGTCAGGATGTGGTCCTTCCTACCTGTGTATTTGTTGAAGAAATCCCCAAGGGGACACCTGCTTCAGGAAGAACAGCGGCCTCCTGTTCAGCTGCCCTTATTCTGCAGATACTCAGAAGGCAAATTTCCCCCAGGATCGTAAAACAGCACTGCCCTTATCCTAACTGCAGTCTATACTGGCTTCTTGAATGAGGGGTGATCGAAGAAGAGGGACACACATGGTTCTTGCTCAAGGGGTAGTCAGAAGGGTTTACTTGATAAGCTCACCCTCTAGAAATCCAAACAGGGAGAGGCTGGGACCCTTAGCCTATAAGAATTTTAGGAGAGAGAGAATGTGAGCCTTAACATTCTCTCCTTAAACAGGAGACTTTTATGATGTCCCCACAGGATGACTGTTTGATTCGCCTGGGTGATTTGCAGAAGAGCTTTTCAAATGTAGGGCCTTGTGCTGATTTTTGGAGTTTGTAAGGAAGAGGGTCCTAGGAAGACTGTGTTCCGCTCTGCCATCGAGCCTGAGTGGAGGATAGCCCCAGGAACAGAGCGCAGAGGCAATAGTCAAGCAAAGAGGAAGGTTGGTGTAGAGAAAGGAGAAGGCTCAAGTTCCACAGCAAGAAAGGTGAGTGCACACTGGACCCCACAGCATAGGTTGGCACCCTAATTGTCACTTGCTTCTTCCTTTAGCTCTATGTTAGGGCTCATTTTGCCTAAGCACCAATCATTCTTAGCTACCCAAGAGAGGAACTCATTCCTTTCCTCAAGGAAATTCGGTAGACATAAGAATATATGTCTATATACATATACACATGCACTTATATACACATATAGATATATATATATATATGTGAATATATATTTATTTATGAAACATACATGTCATTGACAGAATCCCTGTTATTTCCCAGAGAAATTGCATTTTAAAGATTATTAGGTAATAAGAAGCCAGGCTCATGGCTCTGGCTCTAGCTTGCGACATTTCAGGCATTAGTTAAAGGCTTACGGAGAAACTATTTTATCTGCAGAGAAATTGCAAAGGAAGAGGGAGAAAGATGAGTCTGTTTGGATGAATCCATTCTCTAGGAAGACAAAACGCAGGCCAATACAAAGCTATTGTGTTAATTTGATCTCCATTGCCAATTGATGTACATTGGTGTGGGCCTTCCTAAGACCCTTCAAGCAGTACCACAGAGGCTGCTGTCTCTTTTATCTGAAAGGCCAGCCTTGTGTGCAACCAGCTGACCATGAAAAACTAAACATCCTTGACAGATAGTAAATTCCATTAAGTCAGGAACTATGCCCATCCTTGAGCATAAATTCTAAATGTTTAGTTCAGAACTGTGCCTCATGGTCACTTAATAAATATTTGCTGACCTGTTGAAATGCTACTAGGAAAAGATGTGTCCATGAAAACAAGCATGCACAGCATTTATCTATGTAACCTTGGGCCCATTCATGAGCTTTTTGAATTACTGTTTCCTCATCTGTAAAAAAATATGGTGCTTAACATTTATTAGGTGCTAACACTTTGTCAGGCACTGAGCTAAGCATTTTATAGTCATGATCTCATTGAATCCTTAAAACATACCTATAGAGTATAAACTATTATTTTACAGATGAGAAGACTTCAGCATAAAGAAGCTCCAGGTCAATGAGTGGGTAATTAGCAGAGTGATAATATGAAGGCAGGAGTCTGGCTCATGAGTTCATGATTTACCCCATATCCTGCAACAGGGATAGCAGGCCCCCCTGTAACTAATTTATTTTTGTACCCAGTCAACATATTTCTGGGAAGTGCCTTCTTGGCTCCAGGCTTCTCTAGAGATATGGAGTGAATTCAACAGGAGAAGGAAAGCAAAGGCTCTTGGGTTAGGAATGCTCTTAGCTGCAAGTAACAGAACATCTAACTGACCGTGCCTGGCAGGCAGCAAGCTTTCCAGAAATGGTGGTCCTTCTGCTGCATCTTTGGGTATTAACCACCTGGAGAATCTCTGGATGTCAGAACTGCACTTTCTTAGGCCTTTTCAGGGGTGGCAGCAAAAATAGTGAAAAGCAAGAAGTCTCCCAGCCTTGGCATGTGCTTTGAATCCTTGCTGAATCCACAAAGGCTGACCAGGTAAGGTCTTCTCTTCCCTCCTACCCTCATGAGAAATGCCTCCCTGTTGGTGGAAAACACAGACACCCTCTGAGTGGTGAAATCAGAGGAGCCCTGGCTCTTCTAATAATAACTTTTCATTTCCTGGAATGCCTGAAGCCCATTTCTGTGAAACCAGGCCAGGAGTAACTAACTGGAAGAACAATGATTTGAGATTTTTTTTTTTAATTACTATTGGTGAAACCCCTTGATGGTTTCCTTCATTATTTAAAATTAATTTTTTTTCAGGTTATCACCCAAAATGGGGACTGCGGTGATTGAATATTTGGCAGCTGTTACTTATGAGGGCCTATGTTTTTCACTGTTGTCTCTATTGTGTTCTATTGGGCTATATTCTGAAAGAAGGTTAAAATATCTCTGCTACTCCATTTTTATGGCCAGTGATAATGTTCTCATTGAAGCCTCCGTCACCCCATGGGCATCACAATGGCCTCCCACCTTATCTCTCCCATTCTAATCTATTCTGCTCCCTGCCACCAAATTAGTCTTTCTAAAATGCTGCTTTCCTTATGTCATTGCTTTGCTCATAAAACTGTGTGGCTTCTCTCTTCCTGATAAATAAACTCTAGACTGTTCAGCCAGGCATTCTGATCCTCCACAGTCAGTGCCTTCTTTCCCCCTCATTCCCCAGTGAGAGCTCATTCCTCCCACTAAGCAGATCCTCTGCCCTGAATACACCATGCACAGTTCTACTTTCAATCCCCGGCACATCTCTTCACTTGGAGTTCTCCCCTCTTCCACTCTAGCTCTCCTATTCAACCTATGGCTAAAAACTCTCTTCAAGAGTGTAGAACTTTAGACTGCTCTGGCCAGTCTTGCCTTCTTTAGCAATTTCTCTTTCTTACTCCCAGATATTCTATAGTCCTTCTTGTCCTGGGACATTTTCATGGCTAGTGATGATTAAACACATGCTGGATGAACTTATTACTTGTATCTCCTGGACTACACTATATCATTTTCCCTGTTTGTTGTCCCCAGAATAATTGATGATCCTTGTCATAGTACTGTGAGCAACTACAGGGATCGTTTTTGAGTTAGACACACAATGACAGACATTGTTAGTTGCCTATTCAGTCCCCTTTCTCACTGATGGAGCCTGACTTTATTCAGTGTAGTGGCATGCCCCACTTGGGTGGTTTAATCTTAAATAAAAGCTAATTGCAATACTTATAACTACCTCCTAGCTTCTTTTGCAGACAGGAGTGGCCACACAACATTGTAAAGGTGAATATGCCCGAGGTCTCTGGGAAGGGCTTTGTTTCCTGATAAAGAGCACAGTGTTTGAGGAGAAAGTTCATTGGTGCTGAATATTTCACTTTACCTGCTTTGACTGTGATTTGGGTGTTTGGGGCCTATGCTAATCATTTTGCAGCCATGAGGCAATGAGCCCTAGAATGAAGTCAACACACTGCTCATGGTAAACAGAAGAACAAGAAGAATCTGGGTGCTCAGTGTCTGATGAACCAGCATGTCAACACTGCAACCACCTCTCAACTTCCTGCCTGTGAGATAATTAAGTGTCTAATACTTAGGCCATTGTTAGACAAATATTCTGTTACTTGCAGCTGAAAGAATTCCTAACTTGTACAACCAACTTTATATTTCTTGAGCCTTGAACGATGCATGAATATTATAAATCTAATCAAATGCTTTGAATTCATACAGGAGAAGATACCGTTATATTTTATAAAAAGTGATCTTCAAGAAATTAACATCATATGCATATACATCTAGGTATACTCCATTGACAATGTAAATAAGTCTTTTCAATGACAATCTTAAAAATATTAAATCATAGCCATAAGAATCTATTAGGTAATAGGTTAGTTGAGCAAGGGGAAACAAAGAATGTAGTAGAATGAATGCATTAATTTAAAAAAAATTGGGCTCACAGTTTAAAATACCAAATTTTTAGCTCTAAAAAAAAGTCACTGATATTTACACATTAATTTATTTTACTATTTGTTAGGGAAATCAGCATTCCCTTGGTCTCGTGTTTTTTGAGAGGGCTTCTACCAAAATAATACTTCTGGCCTTTCTTTATGCCGTTACTCATTTATTTTCATGGAAAGAATGAGTTACCTGATAGATAAGTTTGGGAAAAGATTCTAGGCATGCTCCATCTACTCTCTCTCTGGGCCTCGCTCTTTCTAGTGGGGTAATTTGATCTCTGGATATGAATATCTCTGCCAATCCACATAGTAAAAAGTTTCATGAGTCTTGATCTGTTCCTCCATAGGTGAGGCCAGCAGTTTGAATGGACAAGTTCAAATCCAAGGAGATGTATTAGGAAACCCAGTGGTGGCCATTAGTCAAGCATCACTCTCTGATTTAACTTTATTAGTAATTTAGTTGATATTTTTATCTCCATCAAACTCTCTCCTGTGTCTACTTCTCAACTGGTTCTAAACATAGGAAGGGAAAAGAAATTTCTTACCAATTAGTGACCTGGAATGCCAACTTAGAGTCACAAGTGTGATGTTCTTCTGGGAGGTTTCTTGCTTATCGAATAAGCCTATCTTCTCATTTTGGAATAATATTACTTTATTTGATTCGTCATTTATGTATTCATTTAGTCAATGATTATTTATGGAGTATCTATTATATATAAACATGCTGAATATATGGTGGTCAGCACAAATAGACAAGTACAGGAACACTACTATACTATTATATATAGTGACATATATAATAGTATATATATATATATATATAGTAATATATATAAACACATATACACATACGTACAATATACATACATATATACATATATATACAATTCGACCACACTGAGTGCCACTAAAGGGTGACACAGAGGACACATTTCATGAAAACAGATAATAAAGAGGTTTGATTTAATTAGTAAAATCAACAAAGGCTTCTCTGAGGAAGTAATAATAAATTAAGCAGGGATCTGAGGAATGACCTGTCATTAACTAGTTGAAGGGGTACAGGAAAGACTATTCTAGGCCCATATAAAAGCCCTGTGATGGGAAGGAGCATGGCAAGAACAATGGAACTACAGGAGTCCACAGTGGATTGAGAAGAAGATAAAGTGATACTGGAGATGAGGTTGGAGAGATAGGTAGGGGTGAAATCATGCAAAACCTTGAAGGCCACATTAAGTAATAAGTTGTTTTGTTTTTTTTTTTAAGAGCAAGGGGAAAGCTGTCAGCTTGGCAGGAGGTGTGGCAGATGAAGGTGGTTTGGACTAGGGTGGTCATGATTAGAGAAGGTGCCACCCTGGTGAAATATTCAGAAGATAAATTTCTTCTAAATATTCAGAAGAACTCAGTCATTGGTGGGAAAGGATGCACAGGAAGTGTTGAGGATGACATTTAGGTTTCTAGCTTGTATGTCTAGATGGGGGCCATTTACCGAGAGAAGAAATCCTTGGAGAATACCATATTTTGGAGGGAAGATGATGAGTTTGGTTTTGGACCTGTTGATTCTGATATCAGGCTTTTTAGACACAGAAGAAAATATCCAATAGGCAGTTGAATTTATGGGTTTTGAGAGGAAAAAGGTGATCTGGCTGGATAAGTCATGTATACACGGTCAGTGAATAAGTTATGTATATGGTGATTAAAGCTGTACATTTGGATGAACTTATCTGGAGAAAGTTTACAGAAAATAGAGTCAAAGACCAAGACCTGGAGAGGAATCTGCCTGAGAAGGAGAATAACAATTAGAAATGACAGAGATAAGAAGAAAATCAGGAAAATACCACATAGGCCAGGGGAAAACGTACGGAAGGGAGCATTGCTTAAGTTAAAAAGTGCTTAACTGTGGAACATTGCCAGGACAGGGAAGAAGTGAGCTGAAAAATGTTCATGGAATTCAGTCACTGAGACCTTAACAAGAGCCGTATTCCTAGAGACGTGGGGCAGACATCTGGCTGGAGACAGCTGAGTACTGAGTGGTACTTGAAGGACACAGTAAGCTTAAGAAAATTCTTCTAGAAACTTTGATGGGAAGGAAGAGAGAGGCAAGGCTGAAGTTGGCGAGTATTTTAAAATGTGACTTAACATAATTTAGCAAGTTCAATGGGAAAGGTTTGCTTGAGAAAGAGAATCTGCATATATGAAAGTAAAAGAATAATTGATAGTGTATTCGTAGGTTAAGCACAGTTTTTTGTTTTTTGTTTTTTGTTTTTTTTGAGATAGAGTCTCACTCTGTCACCCAGGCTGGAGTGCAGTAATGCCATCTTGGTTCACTGTAACCTCTGCCTCCTGGGTTCAAGAGATTCTCCAGCCTCAGCCTCCCAAGTAGCTGGGACTATAAGCATGTGCCACCACACTTAGCTAATTTTTGTATTTTTTGTAGAGATGGGATTTCACTATGTTGGCTAAGCTGGTCTCGAACTCCTGACCTCAAGTGATCCTCCTGCCTCAGCCTCCCAAAGTGCTGGGATTACAGGCGTGAGCCACTGTACCCGGCCAAGCATAGCTATTTTTTTTTAATACTTTAAGTTCTGGGGTACATGTGCAGAACATGCAGCTTTGTTACACGGGTATACATGTGCCATGGTGGTTTGCTGCACACATCAACCTGTCATCTACATTAAGTATTTCTCCTAATGCTATATTTTAAATGTATGTCTAAAAACTCTATTGACTATGGGTTTGTTTATATTGCCTTTAAGATAAAATATTGGTTGTTGGTCAAGTCTGCCTCATATGCCTAGTATTTTTGGTTGTGTGTCCAGTGTTTTCTATTTTAACAATGAACATTTATTATCTCACAGTTTCTGCTAGGAGCAGAGTTGAGGTGCAGTTTAGCTGGATGGTTTGTTAGGCTCTCCCTCAGGCTTGGACTTGGGTATCAGCCAGAGCATCACTACCTGAAGGCTTCACTAAGTTGCAGGAGTTAGTTCGCTTCTCTGGCTATTGGTAGAAGGCCAAGGCCTCAGTTTCTCGGTGTCTGGATTCTCCATAGGGCTTGCAATTTCTCTGACGTCTCAGCTGACTTTCCCAGCATGTGTGATGTAACAGAGCAAGGCAGAAGTGAGCGCTCGGTTAGTTTTGATTGAATATCTGCCATTGCTACTGGCAGCTGCTGGGTTGAGGGTGCTAGCAAGTCTCCAGCTACCTTTATCCAATCAGGAGTTGAGAGACAAGAAACTTCAGTCCCTGCGAGGGCTCCTATGTTTCCAGTTCACTTTTCCTTCTTGGGTGTGGTTTTGGGGTCCCAACTAATATCCTGGGGCGTTTTCTAGGGACCCTCCTTCTCGACAGAGCTTGAATCTCTTTCAGACTCCCCAGAGCCTCCAGACTATGAAAATCCCTGCCCAGCTTCTCCGGCTGTCAGCTGTGCCTTCAGAATTTCAGGTGACTGTAGTTTGCTGATCTCGAACCTTAGGGTCATCACAGTCTACTCAAGGGTTTGTTAAAGCACAGCTTGCTGGGTGTCACCCAGAGTTTCTGATTCAGTAGATCTGGAGTGGAACTCGAGGATTTATGTGTCTAACAAGTTCCCTGGTGGTGCGGCCTGCTCCGTGTGTACTCTCTGAGAACCAGTGTCCCAGGGGAAAGGCACCCAAAGGCTTCCTTTGTCTCTGGGATCTTGGCAGTGTGATTTCTCACTGCCTTGGTGACTTTCCAATGTCCTCAACCTGATGTTTCTTTTCATATATTATCTTGTGGTCAGACAGAGGTGATCTGAACGACCTACTTTGCTGTTGCCAGAAGAAAAACTTCCAAACTAACAATGATAGCTAATACTTACTGAGAAGGTATTCCATGTCAGACTATGTCTGGCAGGGCTGTTGAGCTGCACAACTTTAGGGGGCATTATTCACACTGTGGTTTATTTATTTATTTATTTTTGAGGCAGGGTCTCACTTCGACACCCAAGCTGGAGCACAGTGGTGCAATCATGGCTCACTGGAGCCTCAATCTCCCAGGTTCAAGCAATCCTCTAGCCTCCTACGTGAGCAGACCACCACACCTGCTAATTTTTTTTGTTTGTTTTCGTAGAAATGGGGTTTCATAATGTTGCTTGAACTCCTGGGCTCAAGTGATCCACCCGCCTTGTCCTCCCAAAGTACTGGGATTACAGGCATGAGCCACCCTGCCCAGTCAACACTGTGTGTGATTGGATGTCAGTCCAGCCACGTGGAGCTCTGTGCAGTAGTAGCCCTGTGCAGCTGGACACTGCGCAGTGATCTTTATCTATGTTGTCTCATTCACCCTCACAACTCAATGGATGAAGCGGTTGCTTTTTAATTCCTATTGATATTATTGTCCTTATTGATAAATGAGAAAATGAAAACAAGCATAACTTTCCTAAGGTTGCGGGGTTTGTACATGACAGCACTTAGACGTAAACCAGGTTTGTCTCATTACTAAGACTCTATTTCTTGATTTCTGAAAACAAAGTTTGCATTAAGCCTTTGACCTTCCCACATTCCCTACCTGTAAAATGGACACAATAATATTTACTCTCAACCTCATAGTCCGGGTAGAATGAGTTAACAAAGCAGTGGACTTAAACTCTTGAGATTTTTGTGGGATAAGAGAATTAACTTTCATTATCACAGTTTTGTTCAGGAAGGTGGTTTTCTTATGAAGGTATAAACACCCCCAGCTGATAAGCAAGCAAATGAAGACAATCAATGGAGCAGAGCTGAGGCCAAGGCAGGTGTTTCAAATAGCACTGCAGAGTGACGGTAAGCGGCACCCACCTTTCCAATGGTACCAGGCTTTAAAAAGCAAAAGCTTTAAAAAGCAACAGCTTCATCCATTGAGTTGTGTAAGACCAAGTTTCTCCTCTGCTAGTTTTTCTCTTTCCCTTAAGGATATCAGGTGTTCATTTCTTCTTTCATTTTCTCTCCTCCCTCAGTGACTAACTACAAAAGTGTTAATTTAAAAAGTAAGGATTTTGAAGGCTGCTAGACCCTTCAGGCATTAATATTGCAACATAAAACCCTTTACCTAGAGGTCACAGATTCAAGTCCAGGCTGGGTCAGTAGTGACTAAAAGTCTAATGACTAGTCATCTGTTGGCTGTTTTATGGTTTATGTGAAATGAATCAATGGTCTGAGCTCACTGGCCAGTCCACATCAGAACAGGCATTGCCAGGCGTTGGTTGGCATTTTCAGCACGTAGGCCAAGAACTCAACTACAAGCTTTACCCCTGAGATTGCCTTCTATAGAATATAGGCATGGGGCGAGGGAGGAAGGTCACAGTCAATTGGGAAAGAAGGGAGCCACTGCCTTATCTTTCTACCTTCTTGACAAAAAAAGAAGATACCTCTTTTCAGACCCATGAAAGGAATTGACTTCCTGATTTGTAGTTCACTTTTGCAATTTCACTCAGCAGAATAGAGAAGACGGTTACCAGCAGTAAATGATGCAGGCAATGTCATGCAGAGAAAACCACTGTTGCTTTCTGGGCTAAAGAGAACCAGAATGGAGAACAGTCAGGAAGGGAGACAGGACAGAGGAGAATGGGCATGAACATATGTAAAGGTAGAGACCTTCTTCTTTGCACGCAGAAAGAATCATGTGAGCCTGGAAGACCCAGAGAAGCAAGTGGTAGAATGGCCTCTGCCTTCTCGTTTGCCTGTTTCCCTCCCAGCTGGTTCCATTCTCCCTGCAGAAAGGCAGGATCTCAGACCCATCTCTCTTGTTATCTCTCATGGGGTCAGTGTCAAGGACAGATGTGAACACTGACATGCCCAACTGCTTCCCACCATTGAGGTATGTCTGGGCATCTCTGGGTCTAGGCATTTCTTAACTCGTTTTGGCTCAGAAAACAGACAAAATCATTTTATTTTGTCCCTGAAAGGGGAAAGTTGAATTTTAAGAATTTTTTTCCAATCACTGTATTGTCCTTATGACTAAAGTCCTTGCCTGAATCCGAGGGCCTTCCTTGACTTTTGTCTGAGCCGTAAATCTTTATGACACTGTCAATAGAATGGAATATGGTGAGATGCAAATTGCAGTGGATCAAGATGTGAATGAAGTCGGGAAGGTTGAAGCAAAGAGCATGGACTCTTCTTTCCCTAAATCTGGTGGTGGTGAAAGAGGCAGATTGAGCCTGGGCAGGGGGTTTGCAGGGAGCTTTGTTAGGATGAGGAAGGAATCTGGCATGCATCTGTAGTCTGAGAGATGGTAAAGAGAGGGAGAATGAAAATGCACAGGAAAAAAGGGCAAATAATTTTTAGACAAATGCCAGGGAGGGAAAAAAAGGAAAGGAGGAACTGCACAGAAGGAGGAGATGGTCCTGAAGAAGAGAAGATGAGGAGGGAAGAAAGGGTTCTGTTATGGATGCATTTCAGCCGTGGAGAGGCAAGTCTCTGGGCTCGTCATCAAGAATGAGCTCTGTTTTCTTTGTGAGGTGGAAAGCAAGGCTCTTCATCGAGAGGTGGCTGGGAGCCCGAAGAATGTGCTGAAGATTTGTGGGAAAAGGGAAAGGAGGCCACGAGGGAAGAGAAGCAAAGGTCTGCTGGCAGGGCTGGGCTCAGATGGATTTACATCCTCTATCTGTATATTAGCGTTATCTTTAAATGTTGTCCGCCACAGCCTCGCTTTCGGTCATGCGGAGAGGATGGCTGCTTTCTATTACATAAGGAGGCTTGGCATGAGGAGAGAAAACAGACTACAAAATGTCACCCAATCTATACATGGAATGGGGAAAAACCCCACAACAACAAATGGGTCTGTCAGAAAAGTTTTCAAAGAACTTTATTAAAAAAGCTTTTCTCTTATGTAAGTCAAAACAGCATGGAAAATAATATTCTGGCGTTCAAGCTCTATTCTCTCTGTTGGGGGTGATGGTTGAAGAAAAAGAAAAGTGTATTCTGCGGTTAGTGATATTTTAATTGGTCACAATATGAAGCAAAATTTCAAAACTAAATACTAGAAATATCTCCCCTCTGGAACATCCAATTAAAATCTGTGGGGGGAAAAAAACCTCAAAATGACAGCCAGAGAGTCACAATAACAAAAGTTACTGTAAGACTTCAAGCAGGCAGATGACATTGAGTTGAGTCAAGTATGTGTGTGTGTGTTTGGGGTTTGGAAGTTTATCTCGGCCACTCCATTCAGCCCCAGACCCAGCTTTCCCGCCTTGCAGGAGTGTTTTGCTCTGAACAAAATTGTGATGTGGACAGGATTCATCCTGGGCCGCTGCAGTCCCACCTTTGCACACTGCAATTCCTGCTTCCAATCCTTGTGAACAGCCAGTGTCTTCTCTGAGGACTTGACTCATAAAGGGCTTGAAATGCTTCCACACTGAGGTGAAAATAACTGAGGATAGAAAAGACCTCGGGAGCATTCACGTTTTAATAGGGCAGGTCTTAGGAAACATAAATGTTACTGGCCTCAGCAATAGCGTCACATGCATAGGAGCCTATTCTTTTTATTCACAAAAGCTATCTAGAGACCATCCCATGTTCCTGCCAGCAAGAAGCCTAAGTGGGATAGCTCATGAAATGATCTGGTCCTAGAAGGAGGCTTAGAAATTTTAACTTGTGTGGTAGTGCCTGCCTGTAATCCCGGCTACTCGGGAGGCTGAGGCACGAGCATCGCTTGAACCTGGGAGACAGAGGTTGGCATGAGCCAAGATGGTGACACTGCACTCCAGCCTGGGCAACAGAGTGAGACTCTGTCAAGGAAGGAAGGAAGGAGGGAGGGAAGGAAGGAGGGAAGGAAGGAAGGAAGGAAGGAAGGAAGGAAGGAAGGAAGGAAGGAAGGAAACAAGGAAAGAAGGGAGGGAGGGAGGAAGGGAGGAATGAAACGAGGAAGAAAAAGAAAGAGAAAGAAAGAGGAAGGAAGGAGAGAGAAGGAAGGAAGGAGGTCAAGAGAGAGAGAAAGAAAGAGAAAGAGGAAGGAAGGAGAGGGAGGGAGGAAGGAAGGAAGGGAGGAAGGAAGGAAGGGAGGAAGGAAAAAGAAAAAAATTGTAATTTTCTATATTGATTAAGATGATGTCAAAATCATCACAACAAAAACTAAGGGTTACTACAGACAAAATGGTCTTTGAGCTCTTTAGCATTCCATTTGGAAATTTCACATGTCGTTTGACAACTTTGGTTCTTGTGGGGTTCTTTTTACCTCAGTGGAGAAAATTCATGTCTTATACAGGTGGGGCACATGTGTGTGTACACGCATGAGCATTTGCACATCTGTGCCTGTAGATTTGGGGAAATCTCTCTGCAGCAAACATTCCACAAGAAGTCCCTGTGCAGAGTCAGTCCCTGTCACTTCATAGCCCTCCCAGCCACCCAGGGAACTGGACATTATTCCACATTACAGAAAAGGGAACCAAAGCATAGAGTGCTGAGTGAGGCCAAGCTCACACAGTACATAGGTGGTGATGCTGGGATTTGAACTCCTGGGTGTAACATGGATACAGTGTCTGGGCTCCCACCACTCTGCAAACTGGCTTTGAGAACTTGAGATGAGTTCTCCAACTTGGACTTGAACATAGACTTCACAGAGACAGTATTTTTTCTTCAAAACTAGGCATTGAGGGATGAGTTTTTTAGTGTGGAATGGGATGGGGTTTAGTTAGTTTTCCACATGCATGAACAGGCATGGTGGATTTGGGGAAATGCAGTAACTTATAGGGTAGGTGGTTTAGGTTGGACCTGGGCGTGGTGGTGACCCTACACCCGGTTAGCCCCTGACAGTTGGGTTTTCATTGGTGGGCCTGGCATAATCATGGCATCCCCTTTTACTCTCTGAAGCGCTGGGTCTGACTGGTGTTACATGGTCTCTTCAACTACGGAGACCTGCTCATGCGGGCTCCTGAATGGCACTCTACAGAGTCTGGATTTGATTCTCTGGGTGTGCTGGGAAAACATGTTTGATGACCCAAATTGCCTGGAAAAAGAAAGGAGAGCAGGAAGGAGACCTGTCCTTATAGGATCAAAGGACTTACTTTGTAGGATTGCTGTGAAAATCAAACGAAATGGGTTTAGAACCTGTAGTAAAATGCTCAAGAACATGAGCATTTTTTTACGTCAAAGAAAAAAAAGGAAAGAGGTCCTCCTCTCTTTCCTTTTTCTCTCCTTATTCCTCTTCCTCTTCGGGCTCTTCCGTCCCCCCTTCTCTTTCTCCTCCTCTTTTTTTTTTCTGCTTCTCCTCTTTATTATTGCTGGGAAACATAACCACTCCCCTTTCTCTCTGCAGCTCCTATTCCCTGAGGTCTCTGTCTCTCTAAGCAAAACCTCGAGAGCTTGCAGGGGGCCAGGCACAATGGAAAGATAGTGGATTCGCCCTCAAAAACAGAATCCATGGAGCACGCAAGGTAGCCTGGAGGCAGGGAGGCAGCCCGTGTCCCTAGACCCTGTGTCCAGCATTTTAGAAGCTCAGCACACCCAGCTGAAGACTGTTACACTGTATGCTTATTCAACCTCAACCTGGCAGTAGGAAGGGAAAAATGTCCAACGATGAAAGCCCACATTTTAATTCTTCCAGTTGGGATTCTGGTCAGGGTCATGTTACCAATATAAATAGCACAAAGCCTGGAGTGTAATATTAATATCTAATAGAGCATCACGCATCAGCATCACACATCAAACACAGTGGGTTTTTGAAGCCGATATCAAATAATGCTTCTGTTCTTCATTATGTTCCCTTTGTTCTAGGGCAGTAGAAAAGAAACCAGTGAAGCGTCCCTGGTCACATTACTTTGGGAGTTGGTAACAGCAGGCCAAACAGTGAGCAAGAGAAGGGCTGGGGAAATTATCTTTTATAAAGCACCATCAGTGTACCAGGGATATGGTACACACTAAGTTAATCCTTCCAACAATCTTATGAGTAAGGATTATTATGCCCATTTTACAGATAAGGAAACTGTGCCCAGAGATTAAATAGTCAAAGGTCATACCAAGAGTAAGTGCCGGAGCTGGGATCTAACTACTTATGCTTCATAAGAACAGCCACATTTTTGCAAGTACCAACACCCAAACATCACCACAAAAACATCCATAGGTAATTTCATAGTGATGGATGAGTCTGACGTTGGAACTGTTTATGGCTTATTGTAAGTGAGGAGGAGGGACATAGTCACCATGGACTCAAAATGCAGAGAGGAGCAGTGAAACCTAAAATGAATGGCTAGGGTCGGAAACCTGGAGGGCGTAAGATACTAAGCAAAGTATATAAGCAAACAGTATAGTATGATAGCAACTGGCAAGTGCTATTGTCAGAGGCAATGGAACCAGAGCAACTCCATCTTGAACAGGGGCTGTGTAAAATGAGGCTGAGACCTGCTGGGCTGCATTCCCAGGCTAGCATTCTTAGTCACAGGATGTTTAAAGTTAAGGGAACAGGTTAACAATGTTTACTGCACAGATACAGGACGTAATGGACCCAGGAAATGTCTGGATGCTTGAATATCTTAAGAACAAAAGAGTTCTTAGGGTAAGTTTCACTTTAAAGAAAATAATATAGATTATTGTGAAAGACAGTAGTTACACAAAGCTTAACACTCCTTTGTCACGAGCCCTCGTAGTAAAGCACAGTTTCCCCGTGATTTTTTACCTTGCTAGCTTATGTATAAACAGGCATTGCCCTTATAGTAGAACGATTTGTAATCCTTTGGATATATACCCAGTAATGGGATTGCTGGGTCAGACACGTGTACACGAATGTTCATTGCAGCACTGTTTACAATAGCAAAGACCTGGAACCAACCCAAATGCCCATCGACGATAGACTGGATAGGGAAAATGTGGCACATATACACCATGGAATATTATGCAGCCATCAAAAACGATGAGTTTGTGTCCTTTGTAGGGACATGGATGAACCTGGAAACCATCATTCTCAGCAAACTGACAGAAGAGCAGAAGATCAAACACCGCATGTTCTCACTCATAGGCGGGTGTTGAACAATGAGAACACATGGACACAGGGAGGGGAGCACTACACACTGGGGTCAGTTGGGGGGAAATAGGGGAGGGACGGTGCGGGGTGGGAAGCTGGGGAGAGATAGCAAGGGGAGAAATGCCAGATGTAGGTGATGGGGAGGAAGGCAGCAAATCACACTGCCACGTGTGTTCCTATGCAACAATTTTGCATGTTCTTCACATGTACCCCAAAACCTAAAATGCAATAAAATAAATAAATGGGAAAAAAAAAAGAAATTTAAAAAAAAAAAAACAGACATTGCCCCTAAAGTGCGCGTGTTCCTCCTCTTGCTTTTAGGAATGCCCTGCTCTTCCTGTGGAGTAGCCATTCTTTTGTTTCTTTACTTCTTGAATAAACTTGCTTTTACTTTACTCTGTGGACTCTCCCCAAATTCTTCCTTGTACAAGATCTAAGAACCTTCTTTTGGGGTCTGAATCAGGACCACTTTTCAGTAACACTATGGAGAAAAAAAGAGGAGAAAGGATGGAGAGTTTTAGAGAAAACTTGGTTTTATTTGAAATTAATTAATAGTGTCAATATTAAGTGAATTTCTTTGTTTTTCCAAACTGTAAGCTCCATGAGACCATGGCTGTGTCTATTTTGTTCACCAAGTATATTCAGTGCCTCTAGCAGGGTTTGGCATGTAGTAAGTTTCAGTTAGTACTTACTAAATGAACAAAGGTAAGTGCCCGGGAATTTCAGTGTATAGATGACTTCAGAAGTGGATGCCCGTCCTCTCATCATTCCACCATATTTGGAACTCAGCCTCCTTTTGGCTTTGGCTCGGCTTCTCCTCTTCCCACTTGTTTAGTTCTCTAGTCGGTTTACTCCCCTACTCTATGCCATGATTGTTTTAATTCTTCTCTTCCAGCCATTCTTCCCTTCACTCTCCTCCTAGAAAACACACACACCCTTCACATCAAATAAATGCAATTGTCCTTTCACTTCTCAGAGAAACCACACAGAATTGGAAAAAAAATTCCACCAGGTTTCTGACAGTACATTTACAAAACTACCTGCCCCATTACCATCTGAAATCCTTGCCTCCTGCTATGTCAAAAGAGTCCTTTCTGTCTGGATCAGTTCGCCACTGTGCTATGTATGAGTCCATTTGCTTTGCTATAAAGAAACACCTGAGACTGGATAATTTGTAAAGAAAAGAGGTTTAATCGGCTCACAGTTATGCAGGGTGTACAGGAAGTGTGATGCTTCTGGTAAGGGCCTCAGGAAGCTTATAATTGTGGCTGAAGGCAAAGAGAGGATCAGGCATCACATGGCAAGAGCTGGAGCAAGAGAGTAAGGGGGAAAGATTCCAGACTTTTAAACAACCAGATCTCACATGAGCTAGCTGAGCAGAAACTCACGTATCACCAAAGGGATGGTACTAAACCATTCATGAGGGATCTGCCCCATGATCCAACTGCCTCCTGCCAGGCCTTACCTCCAACATTGGGATTCACATTTCAACATGAGATTTGGAAGGGAAAAACATTGAAACCACATCATCCATCTCCTCGTGCCTCTGAGAAACCTTACATTAGCACTTCTCATGTTTTTTGACCTCCTTTCTTTCCAGGACTTTTCCTAAACACAACTTCAAATTTCTCTCATCTTTAATAATCTCCCCCTTTCATCTCTCTCTCTCCTTCTTTCCCAGAAAACATCTATTATGTATGAGTTGTCTCCATTCCTTCTCCCACACCTCCCAGTCAATGTTTGAACACTCAACTTAGTCTGACTCTGCAAAGTCAAAGTCACTAGTCACTTGGATTCTGCTGAATCCAATGGGTACCATTGGATAGCATCCAATGTATTTGACCATTCGTTTCTTCTGGAAAAACATTCCTTCCTTAAGGTTGGTCTCTTGACCCTTCCTACTTTTCTGGCTACTTCCCAGTCTTTTTGACCAGTTCTTCCTTCCCTTTGGGAATTTTAATAATTCTTCAGTCTACCAACTTCTCTCCACCTGCACAGCCACAATTTCAATCCAAAGCATCAACTTCTTCCATCTTGACTAGTTCATTATGCTTCTGAACACCCTAGGCAAGACCACTCTTCAGAGGCATGCTATGCACTGCCAGGATTATTTCTCTACATCAACTCCTTTAGTGAGTTGCCAGTGTGTTTAAATAAAAATAAATAGCAGCAATGGTCCTAGTCATGGCCGGTCAGGCTCTGCTTGTTCTTTACAGCCTCCCTTTTCAGTTTCACCTCCGACCTCTCTATCAGTTACTTTCTGCCCTGGACTATGCAGGCTTTCTCTTGGTCCCTCAAATAATCACATTTCTTTCAGCATCAAGGTCTTTGGGTAAACTTGTCTCTTTGAATGTTCCTGGCCCCTCTCTTGCTGAACTCTATTTTATCTTTCAGAAACAAACATCATTAAGGAAGTTCCCCAGAACCTCGCGGGACTGTATTGAGTCTTTCTGTTCCAGGTTCCCATAGCACCTGGTACTTTTCTTTCATAATAGTTATTACAATGGTCTATTTATGTGGTTTCGGTTTAATCTCTTTTCCACGAGTTTGTAAGTCCACAAGGACTAATTTAAACCTCTCTGTTTTACCATTGTGCTCCTAACATCAAGAACAACGTCTGGGCCAAGGAGAAAAAAGGAATGAGAGAAAAAACCAACTTCAATTTCAAAACCTTTATCTCCAGTGCAAGTCTGTAAGATGGTTGTATATGATATTAGTGTACTTCTGAGGTTTAAAGTCAGCCCCCTGCCTTATCTAATCAGTTCTTTATCTCAGCTCCCATTCTCAACGGAGTTTGGGACTCTTTATCCAGATATCCACTGTCACCACCCACCTCTACAAGCTCTGTTTTGAGTATGTTTCCCTCCCAAATACTCTCTAGTTCTCATCTTCTCCATTTCAGCTATTGGTATCACTATTTTCTTTACCTCTTTAATGCTAAAACTAAAGAAACCTTAAAAATAGCTTTCAGAGTTTTTTTGTTTACAAAAATGATATATGTTCATTGTAGAAATTCAAAAAATATTTTTAAAAACCACTTATATTCCAGGGAGCAATAATCATCATAACTATTTTGGTATATACAATTTCCAACTTTTTCTATGCATACACCTACATGATTTTGAAAATGTGGTTCGCCCCCCTTTTTTTAGTCAATGTTTCTATTATGGGAATTTTTAAAATAGAGGACTGTATAATGACTAATTATCAACATTTTGTCATTCTTGTTTTATGTGATTCCTTTTATTTTTGAGCATTGTAAAGCAAATCCCAAAGTTCATATAATTTTACCCATTAAAATAAATTCTGTATGTATCTCTAACAGAAACTTCTAAAAATCGTAACTAAAATGTCATCACTATACCTAACAAAACTGACAATAAATCCTCAGTTTCATCTAGTACTGAATATATTTGGTTTTTCTGACTATCTCAATAGAGTCTTTTTTCAGTTAACTTTTTTGAATTATAATCCAAAGTCATCTACATATTGTATTATATGTGCAGGTTTTTAAAAATTAGAAACATATTGTACAAAATGTTTATAATCTTCTTTTTACTTTTACTTACATACACATTTTCTCACGTTAAAGATTTTTCTTCAGTGATTCTAATTTCTTTATAGTAGTCTGTAACTTTTATATCCAACATCTTATTTTAAGCATTTAGCTTATTTTCCATTATATCTCCCATGAGTAAGGCTTTGATGTGCACACTTAGACATGAGTCCTGGGCCCAGCGTGAAAAAGTGTATTTGTTAGCTTTTTGATACTGCTGAATTGCTGTCCAGAAGGGTTATATTAAATAACCTTCCCATGAGTAGTATATTCCTTGTAAACACTCATTATTATCATTGAAGAATCATTACTATTTTTACCCAAATCAACAAGCAAAAATAGCTTGTTATTGTTTTTATTTACTTTTCTTAGTGTGGTGAAACATGAATTCATATGTTTAATAACCATTTAGATTTCTTTGAAAAATTGCATGTTCATATCCTTTGTCATGGTTTTAATTTATTTTTCATTTTATTATTGATTTGTACAGGCTTTGTACTTTACTGAGGCTGCTACAAATGTTGCAAATATTGTATTTCTGGAGTTTGTTGTCAGCGCTTTCTAGAATTACGTTTCTTCCTCCCTCTCATATCTTTAATCTACCCTAATTTTTAATCAATCACTTGTTCTTTCACAGTTTCTTAAATGTGTCAACTTCTCTCTGATATCACAATGCTGTGACTTTAACTGAACTTCTTGATGGCTCTTTCTTCTCATTGATTTGTGTTTTTTTTTTCTTTAACTCCATTCTTTTTCCTAGTCCATTGTGAATGCTGCCGCTTAATATTTCTCTGGTCACTTTCATCATACTGCCCTTCCATTCACAACTGGACAATGGCCTTCTATTGTACATCAGATGAAATCTAAACCCCTCGGCTGAGCATTTAATAACATGTACAGTTTGACTTAAACTCTCCTTTCTAAACTTATTTCTCATTCTTTTTCCATAGGGGCCATCCATGGAGGGCCGGATGGTCACTTCACTCTCCCATCACACAGCTCTTCTGATGATGTTTTTGCAGGTCTTCCTGGAAATTCACTCTGATTCAAAATTCCATCTGCAAGGGGCAGCTGAAGTCCCATCAGTTCTGTAAAGTCTTCTGGGAGTGGCCTCAGCCCAGAGATCTCTTCCCCCACTTCTCCAAATATTTCAGTTAGCTCCCAATAACCAATTAGCATCTTTTCACTGAGATTAAAGGTGAGAAGCCCTACCTAAGGGTCTGGCCCAGATGGAAAATAGTTCAACTATTTAATTTTGGTTTCTTCCATAAAAGAATTATTCCCTTTCTGAGGACAGGTACTGTTAGCTTCTTTTGATTTTTCTGCATTGCATGTGCCCACCCCAGTTGACTCATTAACAATAAATTCTTGATGACATGACTCTATGTGGTAAGATGGCACTACTCACTTGCCAAGAGTCAAACAGATACTGTGGAATCATTTCTCAGATAGCGATAAAAATGGACACAGAATATCTGTAATCTTTTTTTTTAATAGTATTCCCATCAAGCTACAATTGACTTTCTTTGCAGAACATCTGTAATCTTTAATCCCATCTTCCTTTTGACTAGTGCCATCCCTGTAAACTGTGAGTGGGATTATATCTCTTCATTCAGCAGGAGTGGAATAGAATTTCCATCTGCACACAAAACTGACTTACTCACTGAGAGCAATTTAGTGATCTCAGTAGATGGACCTGCTGCATGGAAAGGCAGCCAACAGATGGGGAGTGTCCCTATCTTACCTGGAGGAGGGGAAAGTATGGGATTCAATCTGTTTCTTTAAAAGCTGAAGGATAAACTGAAGATGATGTTCATAAAACTGTATTTCCATTGTTAAGGAGAAAAACAGGTAAGCTTAGCCCTCTTTTGATAAAAGTTGAACATAGAGGTAAAAAAGCGGATCCATTTGTTTATGCTCAGATCATAAAGAGAACATTGAATGTCAAGGGGGTGTGTCCAGTGGTTTGCAAAGTGCTGTCTCCAGGGGATGTTTACAGTCAATGTCATCTGCAGACATTCGCTGTCTTTGCTGCAGTGAAGGGCAAATCATCTCCCAATTGCACTGCTTTTCAAGGGTCTGTGATGAGCTCTACTCTTGAAATTTTCTGAATCAAAACAGAGTCTTAAGGAGTCTAACTCTAAACTTCATGTGTAAGATCCTTGCCGCGGCTGTATGGCCGGTTTTTAAGGAAAGTATCAGAATGGCGTATTTTATCCAAGTGCATGTTGTTGTTTTGTTCACTGGTGCCCTAAGCACCTGGAAAAGTCCTTGGCAATTATTAGGTGCACAATAATGATTTAATTTCATTATTCTGAAATTATTGGTTTGATGGTTGGGTGTACACATGTGCATACATGTATATGTGCATCTGAATGGAGAGAAAGAGAAAGTACATGCTTACTCCCTGCGCTATAATATCTCAAATATTAAATCACAACATAATGATAACAGTCGTTTTTAAGTTACGAAGTTCTTTCACCATTCATTAACTCAATTGATATTTATTTGGTGCCAAATTATGTACCAGGCAGTGTGGTGGACACTAGGATACAGACAGGTACCTGCCTGTATATGTTAACAAATCTAGGTGGAAAAAAATAGGTAAATAAATAGACTGCTACAATGCATGTGTGAAATCCAATGGCAATTGAAGCTGGCTTAGGAAGGACAGTTTCCCCAGGGCATCAGGGATGGCTTCCCCAAGGAAGTGCTGCTCGAGCTGAGATTAAACGTGAAAAGCCCTACCTAAGGGTCTGGCCCAGATGGAAAAAAAAATAGAGGTGTGTCTGCTCTCCTGTTCAAGGAGGATCCCTTTCCTGTTCTTTCATTAAGAATCTGCTGCCCCCACTTGACACCCTCAACTGGTAAATTTTGCCAATGCCCTTGCTAGCTTGGCACTCCCAGTTCCGGGCAGGGGAGGGTCCTGACTGAGGGTGGCTCGGCGTGTCTGTAGTCTGCCACCAGCTCTCCACCCAGTGCCCAAGACCAGTGGCCATGGCCTTTAGGACTCCTGTACGTGCTGATGGGCAGTGCCGCTGTTCCTGCCTAGGTGCTGCCCCTGGGCTCCTGGAGCACCCAGGTGCCATTGCTTTTTTGAATAGTTTGCTTTCTGCTTTAGCCTCCTGAGTAGATGCCGGCAGGACAGTGTCATTGGTGAGACCCTCATCCTTTTCTCTATTTCAGAAAGAATGGGGAGGCTAATGTATTGTCCTAAGCTCATTTGCTTGAATTTGAGGGACCTAGAGTTCCTTCCTGGTCTTCTCTCCATTCAGGGGTCAATTGAGGCTCTCCTGTGGCCTCTCTTCTCAGCTGCTATGTGGAGGAACAACTGAGCAGAATATGGTCCCTGACTTACCATCTGTTGAGTCAAGAAAATATAATAATGAGGACTGTGATTTAGTGAGCATCTACTACGTGCCAAAAACTTTGCAATCATGAGCTCTAAAGATATCAACAACCTTGCAAAGTAACTATCAGTATCAGGTGAGACTCAAAGAAGTGTAATCATATGCCCAGGGTGATACTAAGTTATAGAGCGGGGATTCAGACTCTGTTGCATCTTGCTCTAAGGCTATGGTCTTTTTAAAATGTCATGGGAGTACTCACACACTTCATCAAACTCTTAATGCCTCCTTGCAATGTAGTATAGAATATGCAACAATAGAATTACGTGTTAGACACCGTGATAAAAGAGAGGCAAGACTATGCCTAGGGACAGTGGAGAATTCACTAAGATGATGCTTGAGTCAAGCCGTGAAGTATGCTTATAGTTCTGGAAGCAAATAGAGACAGAGCATTGGAGACAGAGACAGTTAGAGTAGAACTCAGTGTCCATTCCTGGCTTGGCCAACATGATTTGTCTCTACAAGAGTAAGGCACTTGGCTCTTTTGGGTCTCCATCTCCTCTTTACAGAGAACATGTCACAATAGGTGCCTACGGATCTGTACGAAGGTTCCTTCTGGTTTGGAACACATGATGCTACATCAGAAAACACTGGGCCAGTTTTCTTGTTTCTGCAGATGAGCGTGAAACTCCTTGGCCCTACTGTTCTCTGCAGTGGGAAGGGCATTTACCCTTTCAAGCTTCCAGAAGCCCATTTAGTAAATTAATGCTGGAGCTACTGTGGGATTGAATCACAGCTTGGTGTTGCCATCAGTTTAGCACTCCTAGAGACAGGCTCACACCCAGGCTACCCTGCAGCCAGCGTAGGAGAGAGGGGCGACTGGTCTTTCCCATTTCCTCCTCTGATGATAGGGATCCTGTTCATGATGAAGGTGGGAAATGCAGTCATTCAAAACAAGGCACATTTAATGTTATAAAGTAACATTTCTACTTCTAATGGCAAAAGCTGCACATTCTCATTGTAGAAAAGATTGAAAAGCACAGGGAAGAAAAGATGACTTGTCAGTTCTTTGAGATAATCGTGTCAATATCCTGTTTTTCAGGCAGGTATTTTAGAAGAATATACAGAGAATAACAGTGTGTGATACAGGCTGTTTGTAACCTCTCTTTTTTCACTTAATAGTATAATGAAAAAAAAAATCCCATCATTTGTGCTCCTCTGAGAAAGTATTTTTAATGGCTTCATAACGTTCTATACATTATATGGTTTGTTTGTGATTTGTTTAACCAATCTTTTATCACGGGGCACGAAGATTGGTTTTGAACTTTTCACAGTCATAAACAACACTGTGACGAACATCTTGTAGCTAAATCTTTGGGTCCATAAATGATTACCCCTACGCCCAGGAAGGGTGTTAGGCAGGAAGGCTGCATTTAGAAATAAGCCTTGTGTGAGGCTGCAGGAACAGCAGCTTGGTTTAGAAAGCATTGTTTCCCTGGTTGCATGTGCTTAGGATGATTGGCCAACCCAAGACCCATGGCACAACCCGCTGAGCTGCGTCAGTCCTGCCACCTGGCACCTCCCATGAGCTCTGAAACCCTGCCACGGGGCTGGTGCCTCCCAGTTGAGAGTGCAGCCTCACAGGGTGGGAAGGCACCATGGGGAAAAGCAGGAGAAGGCCCTCAGCAATTTTTTATGACACCAGGCTTCTGTTCAGTGCTTTGGATAATTAAAAACAGACCCCCACCCAGGCCACATCTTTAGTCTAAAACGTACTGCGTGTGGATTTTGGAATTGGCTCCTGAGGGACAGGGCGGAAGCATGTTCCTCCGGGACATCTAAACCAGGCTGGAAAAAGTGCTCCTAGAGTATTGTGTGAAGATGAATCCTCCACAGGCAGTGCTGGGAGGGATGACCTCATAGGTCCTTCCCATCTGTAATTCCTGTGATGATCCGAACAGATTTTAGCGTGTGACCAGATTCAGAACACAAGCATTTAAAAAATAAACCAGCCCCTGTGGAGTTACAGACAGATCTTCCTTCTCTATATTTTCAGCCTGAAAATCACCTCTGTTCTCCCTGGTATCTGGGGCTGGCAGCATCCTTTCCTTGGCTTCCTTGGCTGGGAGAAGCTCTGTCTTCCTGCAGAGATGGCAGAAACACATTCTAGAGTCCACCCTCCCCGGGGCGCATGGGGTTTACAATGGCTTCCTACTGCAGTCCTGCCTGGGAACGAGGGAGGAGGAAATGAATCCACAGCCCACCACAGCCACCTCTGATAAACTGCCCTGTTATAACTGGGGCAGTCAGGGTGGGGCTGCAGACTTCCTGCTTCTCCCTCTTGGGGGCTTGATAACATGTCCTTGGCTTTTGTTCTCTTGGAGTGAAAACCACAGTGGGGACACACATGTGGTTGTGAGAGGTTAGTGATGATACTATAATAATAATATTGCTACAGGCCTGGCCTGCATTTGTCCACACTTCATTCATTTGACAAATATTCATCTATGTATCACTAGAGTCTTTGAAGGTAAGAAGCTTTAATTTGCCTACTGCTGTATCCCCAGGCTTGTCATTTGCTCTTAGTAAATATTTGTTGAATGGAGGAGTAAGTGAATGAGTGAAGCATGTCTTATGGAACATGATTCTAAGTTCCACTCTAGGTTCTGAGCCTTCATTTCCTCTTCTGAGAAATGGAAATAGCAATGCCACCTCCTCAGGAGGTGATGGCGATGAAATCTATTGGTCACATGCTTAGCACAGCACCAGGACTCAGGAGCCCTTGAGTCCTTATCGTCCTCCTCCTGATGCACATTCTGGACTGTGCAGCTCCCAGAGGGTTGAGCCAGGCTGGGAAGCCACAAGAAGGGACGGCTGGCTGTTGATGTGTTCCGCCATCCCTCCCTTGTACCTGGTGGAGGAAGCTGGCTGTGCCTACACTAAGTCATCAATCTCTTTTCAGGCCACACACCTGGAGCTGTGTGCACTGAGAGGCATCCGCTCCAGCAGCAGCTGGTTCATCTCATAGCTACAGCCCAGACACATGGAGAATTTAGAAAAAGGAGGAGGAGGAGAAGGTTTTCCTTCCTCTCCACAAAGTCTGAAGCCCCCACTTTTATTATGTGCACTAGCATATTGGCTTGGCAGCTGATGTGTTCCTTTTATAGCATTGCTCTGCATAAAACTGCATGATTCCAACTTATGGTACACCAGAGTTTGATGATATTTAAAAGTCAAACGTAGAAGATGTCCATTGTCCACATCGGGGAGGAAAGATAAGCAGCACCGTGAGTCACTATTCTTTGTACACTTTTAGTCCCCAAACTAATTGCTCATTTGCTTAAATAAAAGCCTCCACTACGAGTGCCTGTCATTAGCAAATGCAAGCTGATTACATTTCGTAAGAACGTCGGAACTTCTTAAACCTATTTCATACCAGAAACCTAAGCTGAAGTATTTCCATGTAGTAACACTTCTGATAGAGGAAAAGTAATTTAAACAAATAATTAGTCTTGAGAACAAAAGTGTACACAAAAGCACAATTAATGAATTTACTAATTGTTCTTCCCTGCTGTGGACATAGCTCAAAGTTGAATTTTAAGCTCTTGCATAAATATAAACTACTGTACAAGCCACAGAACGGGATGACTCACCATCAGTCATTAATGTTGCCTTAAAACAAACTTGTGCTTTCAGAGAAAATGCATTCACCTAGGCAGACATAATTTTGAAAATAAAGCAAGTTTTAGATGATAAACTGGTCTTTGAGTCTTTGGGAAAAACACACACATACATGAGAGATTTGCAAGTTTTAATGCCCTATGTAAATATCAGACAGGCAACATTTACCTTACTCAAAATTCCCCATTAGCTGAATAGGAATGAATTTGGTCTGTCCTGACGTGCAGTCAAATGTGTCTACCATCCTTCTCTATCCCACCCTTTGCCGAAACGGAATTGAAATGTGAACTGCAGTGCCTTTTGTCTGTGATATTCTCTGCATGTGATGAAAGTAGCTTCTTCTTTTTCCCCCCATCCTCCTTTCCTTCATCTTCATCTTTTCTTCCTGCTTTAATTCCCATGTAGGTAGTGTTTTCTGGATTTGCCTAGAAGGCTACAATTTATACATTGTAAAATAGAAATTGTTCTCGTTTTCCCAGCCTGGGAACAAAGGTAGGAGAAGGCGAGATATTCGAGGGTTAAATTCCCAGCAGAACTGTTGTATATTTCCTTAGAACAACAACAAAAACTTGTACAATGGTTATTTTTAAATATGGCTCAAAAACATTATTATTTCTAATTGTTATATTTTATGTTAAGAAACACTGGAGCAATCATCCATAGCAACGCACTTTAAGGCAAACCTACTTAAATATAGAATTGCTCACTTATATTCATAGCTTTGACATCTTAAGAGACTCCATGTTGACATCAGTCTATAAAATGGAACATCCAGACACCCACCACATTGTGGATTCTTCTTTCCTCTCATCTAAAGTTTATAATGTAATGAACCGATCTATAACATTATAGGTGTTTGTTTTTTGTTTTGTTGCTGTTGTTGTTTTCAGACAGAGTCTACCTCTGTTGCCCAGGCTGGAGTGCAGTGGCAGGATCTCAGTTCACTGGAACCTCCACCTCCCGGGTTCAAGTGATTCTCGTGCCTCAGCCTCCGGAGTAGCTGGGACTACAGGCGCATGCCACCACACCTGGCTAATTTTTGTATTTTTAGTAGAGATGGGTTTTCACCATGTTGGCCAGGTTGGTCTCAAACTCCTGACCTCAGGTAATCTGCCCGCCTCGGCTTCCCAAAGTGCTGGGATTACAGGTAGGAGCCACAGCGCCCGGCCTTATGATCTGATCTTAATAGGGAAAGTTGCAAATAAGAAGAGGCCCTGGGATTCTAGAAGTAGTTCAGGATGTGTAGGGATGGCATATTCTATGGGGGAGAAACAGGAAGTGGATGGTCTAAGAAGGAGTTCAACTACTAAACATTATTTGAAAACACTGCTTTGTGAGATTTCATGGGATGGTAGGGCCAAGGCGGTAGAGTAGCAGGGAATGAGAGGAGGGAACAGGGCGGTGGGCAGGAAGTGCCTCTTCTCTCTCCAGCCAGAGCGTGATCTGGGGCGTGGAAGTACAATGTAATAATGCAATTTGGGCGGCTTCATGAAGGGCCCTCTTTCCCTACCAGCATGAGGTTTAGATTAAAAAGTGTGTTCACCTCTCCCTCTTCTCCCATTGGCTCAGAGCAGAGAAGGAGGAAAGGGGAGGGAAAGGGGAAGGAACCGAGAAGAAGGAGGTCCTCTTACCTAGGTCTTTACCAGTGGCAGTGTCGATGAGGGCAGGATCGCTTCAATTTTGTTTGTCCAGACAGTCCAGTACAGTTCTGGTGATTCCGGTAAGTTCAGCAGAAGAGAGGGCCTGCGCTAGATGCATGGGAGGAGGCAGGGCGGGGGAGGAAGTGGGCGGTGGGGGGATGGGATCTGGCTTTGAGGGGACAAAGGACGCAGAAAGGAGACAGGAGAGTCAGACAAGCCAGGGTATTTTTCCATCTCTACATTTTGCTCAGGGCCATCCAAGTCCACCAGTGCAAGCCCCGGTTCCCCCGAGATCTGCTGGAGAGCAAATTTCTACAGGCAGAAAATCTAAGCTGAGAGGGCTCCGCTCAGCGACGCGCAGCTGGGAGCGCTCCTGCCGCAGAGGTGCCCTGTGGGAGGAAGATGTCCTGGGGGCTCCGACCATCCATCCGCCTCAAAGCCGGTGTGGGGGCTGCGTTTGCTGCTCTCTAATGGTTCCCATACTCAGGATCCCAGGGCAATGGCTGGGTGCCCAGGCTTCCTGCCTTTTGCCTGCCTTGGGATCCTGGCTCTGGTCATCTCTCACCTGTGTGACCTTGGAACAGAGTTATTTGACCTCTCTGCATCTCAGTCTCCTTCTCTGTAAAGTAGGGGTAACATAGGATCTGCCCTATAGACCTGCTATGAAGATTAAATGAGGTAATCGATAGAAAGCGCTAGAAGAGTGTCGGGTACCACAGAACTATCATGAATGTTAGCTAAAATCCCAACTGCTTTCTCCTCCAAAGAGCGCAAAATTCGCCCTTGTATCCAAGTGAAGAACGAATCAGAACTGCTTTGATTTTTTTTTTCCTGGAATGGTTTCCAGAATGATTTGGCTTCTGGAGAGGGAATTATAAGGCAGCTGAACTTCTCTGGTTCTGTCTTCGACTCATTATCGTGCAGGAGTAACACAGGTTAATCGCATAGCTAATTAAGAGATAACATTAATGGAATCTGAGTTGGTGCCCTGATAAAGCCGAGCCCTGGCAGATAAATGCTGAAGTGGAGCCAAGCCATTTATTTGAGGAGCAGCAGGGCTCCTATCAGGGCACCAACTCTGCTTCCATTAAAGTTATTGATATTACACCCCAATCTACAACTGTAAGAAAATTCAATGTGTCTTTTTTTTTTTTTTTTTTTTTTTTCGTAAATAAAAATATCCTCCCAGACTCTGTTTATGACCTTGAGAACTATGAGTTTTTTTTTTTTTTTTCTGTTTCTGTTTTCAGAGGCAGCTTAGCATTTGCCATACTGGCTGAACAAATGCAGCAGAAGCTAGGTGAGATAGCCGCTTTTAATGAACAACACACTTAATAATGAATTAACAAATAAATGAATGAATGAACATTAAAGAAATTCATTCACGGTAAACACCACTGCAATTAATACACTGCCATTCGCAGGGGGCTGTTGACAGGGCAACTAGCAGAGTAGAGCCCTCCCTGGATTGATCAGTTGTGTGTGTGTGTGTGTGTGTGTGTGTGTGTGTGTGTGTTTTTCCAGGGCTCTGCCTTGGAGCAAATCAATGAAGAACTTAAAGTACCATTTCTATATTTCTGCCTGTCTCCTTCTAGTTAACTTGATGAAAGGGTTTTGGAGATTTCCTCCCTTCCTTGCTCTGATAAATTCTCATGGCTTTTTTAATTGTTGCTTTTTTTTACCTTTCTCGGGGAATAATGATCAATTACTGCATTCAGCTAGCTGATGGCTGACAAATTCTATTTGACATAAAGCAGCCATGATTTAAAGAAGAGTCATGGTGCTAACTAGTCGGCTGCTTTCTGAGGAACAGTGGGGATTGTATTGTACCCTGCGCGATGGTGTGGGCTTTGGCATCCCGCAATTAGGCAAGTGCATTTCACTGACAGCCAAAGAGAGTGTCTCAAAGAGAACCGGACGCTATCACCTCTGGCCATGGATCTCGGGACATCTTCGCTGTCTACATCCTCACAGTGTCCTGCACACAGGCTATTGGTGTCCCTCATCTCTGCTCCCTGAAAGCCCACACACAGGCAAATTCCCTTCAGAGTCAATAAGCTTTAACAAAGGCCTTCACCAGGCTGAGGGGACATAGCCACTGAAGAAATGAGACTTCACTTGGCATTCCTGTGCTGAGAATGTTAAATACTAATTCCATAATGAGAAGTAAACACTGGGGCTGTCTGAGAATCACAAATCAGTACCACACAAGCTCATCCACGGTACAGGTGTAACTGTGAGTTGGTCAGAACTGTGTCCGGAGAGCCACTCTGCCACTTTTAAAAACCTTGAACTCTCCGAGGCTTGGAAGAATGTGTGCCTAAAACACAGTGCCTAGAATGGATAGATGCTCAGCGCAGTGCAGCTCCTCTTATTGCTATGGTTGTTGTGATAGGCAGATGCGGTTGTTTTATAGCCCAGGCTTAAGTAAAATCAAAGCTGAATTCCCAAAGAGTGTCAATTAGAAGGAGAACAGGAGCTATCCCGTCCCAATTATTAACTCAGGTAAGAGAAATTCACAGCTGGGTGTGGTGGCTCATGCCTGTGATCCCAGTACTTCGGGAGGCCAAGGCGGGAGGATCACTTGAGCCCAGGAATTCAGGATCAGCCTGGGCAACATAGTCAGATCCTGTCTCTACAAAAAAAAAAAAAAAACCCACAAAATTAGATGGGTATGGTGGTGTTTGCCTGTTGTCTCAGCTACTGAAGAGGCTGAGGCAGGAGGTTTGCCTTAGTCAAGGCTGTAGTGAGCCGTGATGGCAGTACTGAACTTCAGCCTGGGTGACAGAGCAAGATCTTATCTTAAATAAATAAATAACAAAAATTCACTCTAGACAATGTGAGCTTGATATTTTGTATTATAATGTCTAGCAGGAGTGAATTTAAATTTAAAGAAAGTTCTGTCTTTTTTTTAGCTATATATATTAAAATTAAGTTGAAAAACGAACATTCATACCCTGTGTGTTGTTCAAAATTTCCATTTACTGAGTCTCAAAAGCAGATATACTCCTTTTAGCTTGCTCAAAATCTGAGCACACCTGAAACATGAAACTCAAGGGGAAAATTCTTCTTCTCTTGAAATTTTAAGCATAAATTTTATAATAAGGTTAGATGTCATAATTGTGTCCATATAGATGAAGGTCTATCATTAAGCCTTATAAACACGAGTACATGATTTATTTTAATTGCCTCATTAAACTAGTAACTCCTAAGTATATAAATATGTGATAAAATAGTCTATGAAAACGACATGAAAAAGGTTCTCACGTTAGGAGAAGGAACTTGCAAAATAAAGAAACTCACAATTAAGAATTAAATCTCTAAAATCTACACACAAAGCAAACCAGAGTTTTATGGAGATAGTGACCTACCATGCCTATGTACTAAAAAGTAAATTCTATTCTGTTCAGTCCTTGATAAATACACACAATTTCCATGTCTAGCTAACTCTAATTACCGACAAAGTCAATATGAGGTGCGTGCCCAAGAGCACAGAATAGCTAAAGGACATGAGGATTTT
>NW_016107327.1:6739322-6802232 GCF_001604975.1 Cebus imitator | reverse complement strand
CTCCGCCTCCTGGGTTCAGGCAATTCTCCTGCCTCAGCCTCCTGAGTAGCTGGGATTACAGGCACGCGCCACCATGCCCGGCTAATTTTTTGTAGGTTTAGTAGAGACGGGGTTTCACCGTGTTGACCAGGATGGTCTCGATCTCTTGATCTCGTGATCCACCCGCCTCGGCTTCCCAAAGTGCTGGGATTACAGGCGTAAGCCACCGTGCCCGGCCTTCCAGGGGACAAAACTTGAGTTTTGTTTTGTTTTGTTTTTGTTTTTGTTTTAGAGTCTTACTCTGTCCCCCAGACTGGAATGCAGTAGCATGATCTCGGCTCACTGCAACCTCCCCCTCCTGGGTTCAAGCAACTCTCCTGCCTCAGCCTCCCAAGTAGCTGGGATTACAAGCGCTCACTGCCATGCCTGGCTGATTTTTGTATTTTTAGTAGAAACGGGGTTTCACCATGTTGGCTAGGCTGGTCTTAAACTCCTGACCTCAGGTGATCCACCTACCCTGGCCTCCCAAAGTGCTGGGATTACAGGCGTGAGCTACCACGCCAGGCTAAAATTAAAATTTAATTTTTTGAGACCCAAACAGGCCAGTTCTTCATGTGTATGTTTCTCCACATCTCTTTCCACTTAAAGTCATAGCAAGATGCTCTAAAAGAGTGGCTACATGGGCAAAAAGAAACGTTTGACTTCCTTAGAATGTGCAAAAATGTCAGAGTCAAAGGAATGCTACCTGACCTAGTCTGTCTCGCTGCTAGGAATCAAAGCTTCTATTTTCTGTGGTTCTCTAAAACCTTTATCATATCCACGTTTGCCTTTTTTTTCCACCTTGGTTTCCACAATATGTTATGCACCATCTGTATTCTTTCACCTAATTCTTTGTGATTCCTTTCAACCCAGTTTTTATTTACTCCGTGAGGGCAGAAGCAGTTACATTTATTTCTCCCTATTCCCTGAACCAGATGCACAGTCTCTAGCATTGAGAAGGTGTTTCTAAAAGTGTTTATTGAATTGAATTATTGAATGTGGCCCTCTAATCATCAGTTCTTAGTGTGTGTGTGAGACCTCTGGGATTCCTTAATAAAATGGCTCTTAAAAATTACCCTTTCCTAACTCATTACAAACTTCAATATATCTTTCTTTCAAGTGATCAACTTCTTCAGCTCTGATGGGGTCTCCAAATGTCCTCAGTTCCTGTGTGTGGGTCTCTTGTACTTTTCTTTCCCCCATAATTTTTCACTGAGAAATTGCCTCTTTTCCTTGCTCACAAGTCACCTTAGTAGCTTCTGGGCCAATCTTGCTTTCATCAGTGCCTACCATGAGAGTGAACTGGTGAGACACTGAAATCCCAATCTGCTATGGTCAAGGAGGATTTTAACTGTGATTCACAGGAAATGCCATGGGCTCTGCTTCTGCTCAATGAGGGACGCATCTTGAGCTTTGGTCGTTGCTAGAAGTTATTCTTCCCACAGAAGGCGCAATGGAGACCATCTTCTCTACAGCATAGACAGGCTACTGACCAGCCACAAAGTAAAAGGAAACCACTCTCTACTAATAATTAACTGGTTGTTGATATTTTAAAGTGAGAAGGGCAAATGCTCTTTAGCAATAAATTAGTGTAGTCCATGTTCTTTAATAAAAAACATCATATAAACTCTCTATTTTTTGCAACTAATAAGTGCCTGAAACAGCTAGAATCCAGCCAGAGAAACAGAGCTCACATCAGCTCAATGGAGGAAATTTTGTATGGGATACTGATTATAAAGGCATTGGCAGAATTAACAAAAACAAAAACAAACACATTAAAAAAAAAAAAAGGCAGGAAGGCAAATCAGAGATTTACAACAACAAGAAACCTCCAGAACTTGAAGGTCTGAGGGAGGCAGTGGTGTTTCCAGAACCCAGATGCTGCCTGATGGCAAGTGAGGTCACAGAGGGCAGGCCTGCACCAAGGATCTGGGACTGCAAAGGAGATGGCAGAAATGCCACCTGAAGCAGAGAGGGAAGAAATACCTTGGATTTTCTTCCTCCCCCTCCAAATTACCACGCTCAGACCCAGGGCTTTGCAATGATTGCAGTGCAAACTTCAGCGGGCTAAAACCCACATGGAATGCATTCAAGATGCTTAGAAGCACCTGGACAATTCGCGAAGAAAATAAATCCCAACCAAATCAGAACAAAGACTCTAGTATTATCCACAACCATCTATGAGGGTTTTTGTTTTGTTTCAATTTGTTTTTTAACCACTTTTTTGATGAGGAATAAATAGAACTTGATAACAGAACCCCAGTATAGATTCATTTATGATTCCTTGCATATAATTTTACTTCATGATTTACTCCATATAGTTATTTCATAAGTGCAGTCATTTCAGTTAATTTGTGTTTATTATTACTTTTTTTTGAGATGGAGTCTTGCCCTGTTGCCTAGGCTGGAATGCAATGGCACCATCTCGGCTCACTGTAACCTCCACCTCCCACGTTTAAGCGATTCTCTTTGCCTCAGCCTCCCAAGTAGCTGGGATTACAGGCGCCCACCACCATGCCCAGCTAATTTTTTTTATCTTTAGTAGAGACAGAGTTTCACCATGTTGGCCAGGCTGGTCTCGAACTCCTGACCTTGTGATCCACCTGCCCCAGCCTCCCAAAGTGCTGGGATTACAGGCATGAGCCACTGTGCCTGGCCTGTTAATATTTTTATTGTCTTCATAAAGTCTAGCATCCACAGATTCTTCCAGGTATTGTCACAGATAGATATTTGAGTACAAAGTGGTTCCTTGTTGACCAGTACACGAATAATATTGATGCCCAACTTAGGCAAATAGGTTGTGACCTTTCTGACATTTATTTTTGACTAGAAAAGCCACATGTTACACAGGCATGAACACATTTCTCACTTCCTCTTATCTTTTAGTGCAGATCACCCCTCTGACATTTTATTCCATTATACGAGACAAATGGAGATTTTTTTCAATCTCCTGAAATATCTTACCCAGACCTTCATCAAACTATGAGACATTAGAATGCTCTTATTCTCTTAGAGTACCTTAGGTTTTCTTCTAGTTCCCCTTTCCTTCTCTTACTCTTTTCTCCTTTTCCTTAAACATATTTATGTCTCATAACTAAGTCCCTATCTCAGGCTCCACTTATCTTATATCTTGACTCCTACTGTTTTGCCTCCAGAAACTTCCTTTCCTTTTCACTAATTAATTAGAAGGGAGTGTCTCCCCCTTACCACCCATACCAATCCTACTGATCAGGAATCCTCCCTCTTCCCATGCCCTGGAATCTCAACTCTACACAAGTCCTTGAAACTAATTCCATTTACAGCACAGAGGGAAAAATATCTCGTCCTCTGATGTGTCAGAGAGAAAAAAAAACCCTTTTTAAGTTCTTTGAGAAATATTGACAAATCAACTCATTCATCCTGTTCAATATCTGGAATAAGCAACCTCCATGGCTTTGTTTCAATCCTCATTTCATTTCATGAAATGGAACCTGTTTGCTCTGCAGACTCCCATGGTAAGTATCTTCCCCAAAGTACAAATCAGAACAGCAAATCCAGGTTAAAGCAAGCTCTGTGGCACTGTGGAGCCTTAGACCCAGACTCCTCCAAACCCCAACCCTGGTAGCCAAGGAAAGGGAACACCCGTCATTTCAGAGGCGGGACCCTCTATGGAGATTTCTCAGCCTCCTGTCTTAATGAGTTTAACTCCAGAGATGGGCAGCTCCAGCCTCCCCGCTGAGCATAATTACCGTGATGGGGCACCTGGGGAGAGATTGTCACAAAGATAACTGGGTCTCAGGCTATTTAGCGCTTTACAGATGAGAGTAAGGTGGTGACTTGGAAAAATGAGGTCTGGTTCAGATAGGAAGACTGCTATGGTTCATTTTCCTCCCTCCTGTGGAAGCATACACTGTTGTGTTTTTAATTGATGTACGTGAGCCCAGGGCACAAAATGGACTCACGTGAGAAATCACAGGCTACCAAGACCGGATGGGACTGGAGGGGTCATCTCATCTACCCTCAGCCTGCAGGCAGGACTGCTTACAAACTATCTTGCAAGGAGGGCTCACTGCCCTTTTCATCACTACCTCCGGAGGACTGAACGCAGCAGATAACCAAGGGCTACCTGGGCACCAGTGCACACTGCAAAGGACTATTTGTATGTGTTTATTCTGGCTCTCCTTGCTTAAAAGCCATAGTCAGGGTCAGGATCATGTCCCCAACATGGGCAGCTTAGAGCAGCACACTGAAATGTCAAAAATTCACCAGATGGCATGAATATACTAAAGAATACACAAGGAAAATATATTGAATCATCTTGTGCAAATTCACACCTCACCAAGGTGCTGAATGAGCAGAGTGATCTCTTAACCACTGTTGAACTCTTCCTGTGAGTACAGCAGGATGGGATAGGATTTCTGTTTTCCCATAAGAAAAAGTTCATGGAGGACCTAAAACAGGGAATGGTGGAAGGGGTATTGGACAGCTGGTCCTGAGGTGTCCAGATGCTGACATCCAGGCTCCTGCAGAAAGCAAGCACCTAACCATGCAGGTCAGGAGGAGGTAGGGGGTTTGGGAACTGGAGTCCCATTCTGGATTTAGGGCCTTCCTTGTCTATATTAATGTAATAACATGGAAAGTAGTGGTCCTGCTGAGGGCCTGATGTAGGCCAGCCACAGGGTGTGGGCTCCGGGAACTGGCAGAGAGAACTGTCCCATGGTGCTGACCAGATTAGAGGACATCCCCCAAGAAGCCTGGACACGTACTCGTGATGCCAGGGCACAAGGGAAAGTTGTAGGGTAAATGGGCCCTGCTCCCTGTAAATAACCAAAGTGGAAATTTTTCTCTGGACTGTTCACACCTAAAGCCACTGGATTTCACGTCTCTGAAGCCTCTAGGTGGGATGAGGAATCCCTCCTCTCAGCCAGAGGTTCACAAACTATGGGTCATGGGCCAAATCTAGCCTGTGGTCTGCTTTTGTACAGCCCAAGATCAAGAATGTTTTTATATTTTTAAAGAGTTGAAAAGAAGAAGGATATGCAATACAGACCACATCTGGCCCGCAAAGCCTACATTACTTACTCTCTGGCCCTTTACAGAAAGCGTTTGCCAACCCCCGTGTAGGTCAGATTCTCAAATTTCCATTTTCATAGAAACCACTTAGGGCACTTATTAAATCTGCAGATCACCCCACCCGACATCTGAGTTAGTAGATCTTGGACTGGGCTTCCCGAATCTGCATTCTGAGAACCACAGAAGCTAATTCTAATGTAGGTGAGCCTAAGATAACCTTAGCAATATTCCCTTTTGACTAATCGCTAAGTCTGTATTTTATCATTTCTATGTGGCCGGCACTCTACTGAGTATGGTGGGAAACAAAATTTGTGGGTATTAACGCACTCCGCTCCATCACAGAATGTACAATCTTACGTGGGGAGAGGAAGGTTCTTGTATAAGCGATAAGTCAGGGCCAAATGGCTTGGGGCCAGTTCCACATGAACTGAGAGTTTGGGTGCAGGGATACTCTGTATCACTGTAGTCGCCCTGAAGGCAATCAGTGTGGAATGGGGTGTTTGAGAAAGAGTGAGCAAGTTTGGGATATACAGAAGGTTTCACACACATTTGCAAAGGCACAGAGCAGGAAGGGGCTTTAGGGATGATGGCTACAGAGGTATACGCGAGAGCAGAATGGCCTGACTGCAGAGCACTGTCTGGAGAGCAGCACTGCTGGGTTTCCTCTTCACAGCAAGAAATAGAAGAGCAGCTTGTCTTCCCTACCTGCCGAAGCCTCGTCAGATCCTAAGCCGTGGCAATCAGGATTCTGTCTCTTTCTACCTTAACTGCTTTTGCCACTTTTCGCTCTTTCCCTCATTGTATCCAAATATCCTCTCTAAATTCTTACTTCATGGGGATTTTTTTCATTATGCATTAGTAATTTATCCCTTTATTTCTTTTCAAGTGTTATTCTTGTAGACTAGATTGTTCTATATCACCTTCTTATTTATACAGAAAATTCTGCCTCATATCTCAATACCCAACTTAAGCATCATATTGTCCACGAAGCAAAACTTTTCCTAACCTTATTCCTTCTAAACAGAGTTCAGTTATTTTATAATTTTGTACCACCCTGGTATCTTGAGCAAGGCAAAAGGTGGGGCTTATATTGTGTGAGAACTATTTGTCTTCATTTCTGTCTTCCGAATGAGACTATGACCTCTCAGATATCAAAGACCATGTTTGTCCACCTTCATTTCCTTGGTGCCTACAATAGTGCACACAGCAGTGCTCAGTAAACATTTCCTCAGTGAATGATTGCATAGTTTATGAGCAGAGCATTTTCAGCTTGGGGAAGCCCCTACACATCAAAAGAATATGGCCTTGCTGATGCTACCAACAAGACCCATACAGGTTCTTAAATAGGGGATGATTCCATTTTAGGTTAATTATAAAGAAAATATTCATGGGAAGTAGGAGTGTATCGGTTGGAAGGCTGGAGCTTCTCCCCAGAGGAATACAAACTCATACTTCTCTAATAGCCCCTTGGGATCCCAGCATCTTTAAATTCAATAAGTTTCTGCAAAGTAAGATCCTGGGTGAGATCTGGGCTGGAGACTGTCACGTGTATATTGTGCCTTGGCTGGGCCCCATGCTATTTGATAACCTGAGATTTCAGATGAAACAATATCAGAAGAGCTGCTGGAGCCCTGGAAGTTCTAGAAGACCAGAATAAATTAAAAAATAATAATAATTTTAATATCACCTACAGCTCTAATCTGCCCACAATACGATGTGGTCCAGTAACAACGAAGGCAAATGATTGACCTTAAGGACAAGAACCAACGCTACAAGCAGAGAAACTGGAGAAGTTCTAGAGAACAACCAAAAAGTACAAAGACAAAGGAAAATAGGTCTATGGGAGTTCTGTATAAGATGCTAAGAGGGAAGAGATGGTCTAACAAGCTACCTGGGAAATGTCGATGGGCAAACGTCAGTGATAGTTAGGTTTCTAAGCCATAAAGAGGAGATTCAAGGTGGGTAGGAATGTAGCAAATTTTTTCCAATTGGTGGTTCTGGGATTCTGAGTTTTGTTTGTCAGGGGATGTGAGTATTATTTGGAGGAATGTGGTAAAGCCAACTATCTGTTCTCCAAGGATATCCAGGCAGGGTTTTTATTTTCCTGATTCCTCACATCTTCGTGGGACCAAGTGACGAATGCAGGCCAATGCAGTGTGAACAGAATTTGCAAGTGTCACTCTCAGGCAAGATGGTTAACTACCTAATGTGCCTTCTCCATACTCTCTCCTGCTTCTACAGCCACTGGAGAGGCCCTCAGTTAAAGCTGGAGACATCTCAAGATGGGAGAAGCCTAGATCCCCATGTCACAGCTTGAAGGAGAGCCACCAGGAAAGCTACCGGAAGAGAAATATCTATATTGGTCTTAGCGTGCGGGATAAATTAACTTTTATTGGATTAATCATTTGAGATTTGAGGTCGTTCCTTACAACTTATTAATTCAGGGCAGGAGGGTAGATTTCCAGGAAATTTTCAAGGGGCCACCAAGTCACAGCCTAAATTAGCATTTTAGGCAGGGCATGAGCAGGATAGGGAGAGTTCTGGGTGGTCTTGGGGCAAATAAAAATGTAGGCGAGATCTTGACCAGCAGTCCTTTTCCCCCATTGATTTTTGCTGGGGGCAGCAGCCTTCGACTCATTGATTTCAGTTGCTGATTAAGTCATGCTCTCCAGCCTGTCAGCAGTCACTTCATTTCCTTTCATCTCATGTTTTCACCTGCTTGAAGCTCCACAACAATCAGGCTGTTGATTTCACAACTGAACATTCACGGGGGCTTTAAAAATGGCTCCCTTCCCTGCATGGCAGTTTTCAGCCCAGACTCTCCCTCTCTCCTCCAAGACAATTGTTCTCGGGGCTGATGCCTGTTAAGCACAGGAAAATGCTAAAGCCAGAGGCAGCTGGTCTTCACAGAGGTTGCAGCAGGGCAGAGTTCCATCTGGAGGAAGCTGGAGACCGACTGGGAGTTACCTCAAGACCAAAATCCTCCTTTCTCTTCCGCAGAACGAGCTGTGAAGATACCCAAGATCCAAAGTGAGATTTACAGCAAACAGGAACTAAAAGAGCAGAAGGCAGGTGGTAGCTCAGATGCCAAAGCAAGCCTCATTGCAGTTGAAGAGGGGGCACAAAAATAGAATCGAATGTGGCCCGGAGAGCTTAGAGTGGGAAAGAAGATTCGAAGCCTCAGGACAGGGAGAGAGGGGGTGGAAATATTCTTTTCACTCACTCGCTTGCTCTCTCTTTCTCTCTCTGGCTCTTTCTCTCTCACATCTGCGGTTGATTAAACAAATAAACAAAACAAGATGGCTGCTGATGGATTGCTGTCTCCTGCACACCGGCAGAAACACCTTTGTGCTAGGGTTGCCCAGCTGAACACGTGCCACAGCTGATCCGTCTGCCGAGCAGGCCGCACACAGCTGCTGATCAATCTGCACATGCCAATTACGTGATGTGGCGTGGGCTGGGAGGAGCCTGCACAGGTGAGGGGGCTTGGTGCAGAGAGGAAATCGCTCCTGGGGTTCTTCTCTGTGGCCCTGCTCTCCTCCTTGTCCCTGCTAGGAGAGAGTGAGGGGACAGCGAGGGCTCCCAGCACCAACCACTTTATATATAGTGCCCCATTAGACAATGTTTGGTGCCACCTCCATCTGCCTCTGAGAAGGGCCAACACAATCCAAACGTGACAGCTTAGGACAGACAGAAGATTGGTTCGTGTTTGTGGCAGATGCAAATTCTGTCACCAGGCTGGAGAAAAGCTGGCCACTGTGCAGCCTACTTAGGATTTGTGATGGGGATAGACATTCATTTTTGTGCCCTCCCTTTTCTTCTTCCCTGGGATGATAGGCACAGCAGAAGCTTAACTCTCTGCACAGAGGGCTGGACTCTGCTATCCTCAAGGAGGTCAACTCCCTTGGCAGCCCAGCCCCAGACATACTGATGGTGGTGTGGGTAGGGGAGTGGCCAGCTTAGCACTTGTGTGTGTGTGTGTGTGTGTGGTGTTTGTCAACACATCTTCTCAATTTCTTGTTACTAGTTCGAGTAGCCGTCTGAGGGGCTCCTAGGGAAAGCTGGCAGGACCTGGCACATGAGGGAAGCCCCGGTGTCTAGATGGCAGTGGATGGAGTGAAGAGATCGTGGAAAGCCTGGGTTACGCTCCTGAGCCCACAGAGTAGCACACTCAATGCATTTCTAGGATTCTTGTCTTCTCCTCTCCAAACCAAAGCCTTCACAGCAACGGCAGAGGTCCTCTTGTCCTTCCCAAACCCAACTCGTCTTTCCTCTCCATAAGCATTGGTGCATGCATCTTACTTACCAGCAGGCCAGAGTCTAGCTTGCTCTCCCATCTCCTTAGCCAGAGGACCCTCTTCCTTCCCTCTATGGACTTTATTGTCTGAATATCTCATAGAATTCTGCTGCACATGATATGGTTTGTGAAAGCCACTAGATAATGAGTCCAGTGAGTTCAAGTCCCTGTCTTGCACATTTCTGTGTTCCTGCACCGTGCCGATAATAGTGCTATTCAACTACTGGGCTTGAAATATACATTCACTAAAATGAGGGATTTCTCAGGAAGTGGCAACTTGAAGATTTGCCCCCGCAAAGTATATGGCTCAGAAAAAAATATTAGCAACAAAGACCCTTACATGTATGCCACACTCCCTGCTTTCAAAGCTTCCTCAAGAACCAGGAAGTCTCGTTGACTGATCAGTCTCTCAGTGCTTCCCTGACCGTTGCCCTCCTGCTGTGAAGCCATTGGAAACTTCCCTCATTTGCTATTATTTGTCACAGGCCTCAAAGCCAGAATAAGTCATTGCTAAGTTTTGGTTTTCAGGCTCATGCAGAAGCATTTTCATTTGTGTCCTTTTTTTATCTGACTCTTTAAACTAATCCTTCTTGACTTCAGATCTTTGCACAAACTTCCCGTGTCATCACTGGGGAGCTGTGGGCCCAGAGCAAAGGTAGGAGGCAAAAAGCCCCAAATCTGCACGTTTTATTTCATTGCTACATGTATTTAATCCATCTGCAAACTATTCATTGGATAGTATTGTAGGCTCCCCTCTCTGGGAACACTAAGGTATGTGTATTCAACAGTGGAAAATAAACATAAGATTTTATTACATAGTGCCACTGCCGCTCCTGGCATGAGTAATTTGTGCACCTGCATTTTTAAAATGTTTCAAAGTTTTTTCCCTTGGCGGATTCCGTGGTAACACACATTAGCTTCCCGGCTGTCACAGCCTGGTTCTTGTAGGCTCCTGTGACTTCTGCCCATATCATCCAGACATCACTGTTTTCAGAGCAGATAGCAAACATGCGTGATGACTGCCCCTGTAAGCCTTTGAGAGTGCAGGTTCCTCTTTTGTCCTGATAAATGCCTTCCTCTCAAGAATTAGCAAAACTGTGGAGTGGCTTAATCCCAAATCCCAAGAGGTAAAGGACAGATTACCTGGGAGGAATAAAAGTCAGAGTTTATCCCCAAAAGATGTGGGAATGGTTTTGGAGACAAAAGCTGAGTTGATCCCTTCTGCCATGCTCTTTGCCTTGTAGTCTGCTGTTTCTTAAGCACAGAAACAAGTCACTTGCAGCTCTTCACTGAGGTTCTCCAGCAAATAAGGCAACCCAGTATGATCCAGCTAGAACTGAGATGCTCCATTAGTGACGGAACCTGACTCCAGGGAGCTTCAGGTTTGGAGAATGATATAGAGGCATTGGAAGCGGAGAGCATTATTACTTGGAATGGGACACAGCATCTTAGCTTTCTTTTATCTCTTCCTTTCTCTCTCTCTCTCTTTTTTTTTTTTGCAATGATTCTGATTTTGCAGGTGTCTAAAGTCAGCTTTGAGAGCACAGTGCTAACTAAACAATTTCCCCTGCGATCTCTGTAATCTCCTGGAAATGTTCATTGATTCCTTCCAATGTCCCCCACAACAGCCCAGAAGACTGGCAATTTCAAGTCATCTTAGGCATGTTAATACTTTCTTAAAGTCATATTGCAGCATATTGTACACTTCTCCCTCAAACAGTGGGTCTCAGAGGAAGATGATAATGACCCACTGCTACATCAACTTGATCATTAGAGTTTCTGTCTCTCTAAGCAACATCAGGCAGATAACTTGATCTAAAGAATATTTATTTATCTGTCCAATGCTGCAAATGGAGACAGAGAGAGCTCCACTGATAGAATCGCTGGGTGTGAAATCTTCATTGTTCAGTGTCATCGAAAGCAATGGAATGCTTGTTTCATTTAAATAATACCGAGTTTTCAAACACTACACACCATCTGCCTGGGGAGCTGCCTGGCCCAGGCACAGAATTTAATGTGTGTGGCATTTTGAATGGTTTAAATGCAAGCTTGTTCTGGTTTTAGTCCAAGGGGTGGTAGTGAAGTAGTAGGCAGTGTTTTCACTGCTGAGGCTCAAATTCTTCATTCTTGCTGTAGATGAGGCTTTCATTGGCCAACTGTCTGTCTCTGAGCTTGATGGTCCAGGAAAATAATTTTTCCAAGAACATATTTTTTTTTTCTGGGAGAACAGGAAGTATCTTGCTTTGATAGCCTCTGTGATTTTGTATACTGACGCTTATAGTCAAGTCCTAGGTTTAAATTCTGGGAAAGATTTCTCAGAGAATCCTCTAAAACTTTTGAACCAGGTTCTCTTAGTCCTGCCTTCCATGAATGTATGGACCTTTGTCTAAAAGGAAAGACTCTTTGAATTGTAACTAAAACCAAATCTCTCTCTCTCTCTCTCTCTCTCTCTCTCACACACACACACACACACACACACACACACACACACAGAGTTTATTTGGAGAGAAATCAGAGACTTATTTTGACAGAGACCTCTTGTGCCCAGGTTGCTCATGAATGTCATTTTGCATAAAGAATACTAGAAGTAGGCTGGGTAACCACACAGGAAGTGCGTGCCACATTCAGCTGTGTTGTATAGTGAGCAGCATTCGATAAATACACCTTGTCTTGGATTCAATATTGCTTAGGCTCTGTCCACAGTTTTAGGCAAAGAAACTATTTGGACTAATTATTTCAACAATTCAGAGTAAGGATACTGTATTAGGATAAGAAACTCTAACTCTTCAGATTAGCAACCCTACAATTTCAGCACCTTAACAGAATAAAGGTCTATTGTTTCTTCCTACCACTGTTGTAGTATGCGTTGGGAGTAGTGTAAGGCTCTGCACCATGAAGTCATTCAGGGATTCAGGCTCCCTCCATCTTTTGCCGCCTCCATCTTTACCATGCCGTCACCAAGGTGACCACAGAAAACTGAGAGAGAAATAGAATGTGGAACCTGTACACTCACTCTTACTGTCTTGGTCCCGAAACCCCTCCTCAATACAAAAGGACTGGATATGTAATCTGGGACCAGTCTTTGCCACAGATGCCATTGTCTTCATTATGTAGATGTTCATGTGAAAATATCTAGCTGCAATCATAGGGAATTGTTCCAGTTCTCTCCATCTCATCATGTCTTGGAGCTGGTGGAAGGAACACTTACAGAACCCCCTTCCTGAGGTGTTTCTTCATGAGTACTAAGCCAGTGTCCTCCAAGAAGCAATGGCCTCATGGGGAGTGGTTGTGAACAGAGCTGATGATGCCACCATGGCACTCATGCCTGAGGTGTTCTTCAGTCAGTTTCAGTGACTACTGTCTGGTTTAGTTACTTCTTTTTCTTTCTCTTTCTTTCTCTCTCTCTCTTTCTTTTCTTTTTCTCTTTCTGTCTCTCTTTCTTTTAGACTGAGTCTTGCTCTGTCACTCAGGCTGGAGTGCAGTGGCGTGACCTCAGCTTGCTGCAACCTCCATCTCCCAGGTTCAAGCGATTCTCTTGCTTCAGCCTCCAGAATAGTTGGGATTACAGGCACCCACCACCATGCCCAGATAATTTTTTGTATTTTTAGTAGACATAGGGTTTCACTGTGTTAGCCAGGATTTTCTCAATCTCCAGGCCTCATGATCTGCCCGCCTCAACCTCCCAAAGTGCTGGGATTACAGGCATGAGACACTGTGCCTGGCCTAGTTATTCTTTATAGTAGCAGGACTTTTTTCACTTGCAACCTGAAAGGAAATGTATAAAAATATCAAAATTAGGCCATAAATATTATTTTATTATATTGAAATAATAAATAAGTTAGTATATCCTAATTTATAATAATTTTATAATAAATTAGCAAATTATCATTTCCTAATTTATTTATTATAAATTAGTAAAATTTATAAGCAACTAATTTATAAAAAATTGTCATAAATTTCATATATGAATTGTTATACAATATTTTGTACAAATTTGTTATATAATATTCTTTACTTATTATACTAATTTCTTATTTACAAGAATTTCTTATACAGTCTTTGTATATTTATACTAAAATAAAATATTTTATTCCAGTGTTAAAGGTGCTGTGTTCTGAATTTATAGCCACATGTAGTACCAAATTCTTTCTCATTGCTCATTGTGTAAGCACTTGAACTTGTCTCTGACCTATCTGCTCCTAACACAATGCTTCTGACCTACTGGGCCTACGTTGTCAAAAGTGTTCATAAATGTTTTTCAGCCATTTTGAACTTATATTTGTGACTTGTCCTATTTTCAAAATTGTAATAGAAAACAATAGAACAATGGGATTACTTCAAACATTTTGCTAAAGGGGATTTGAACCACTTAGAGTAAAAGCTACCTCGTTCATGGTTTTTCTAGGTGTATCGGTTTATATGCAGCAACTTCCTTTGCGACAGAGACAAATTTGGTGTAGTCTTTGTTTCTATTCTAAGTGTGCTATACAAACAGGGGCCTGCTCCTCAGGAGAATGACCAGGCTGAGGATGTCATGCTCCATCTTTGTGATGAAATGCAGATTGGTCATTAAAAGGCCAATTCTTTATTTCCAAAAGCTGAATTTAAATGATTCTTTAAAAGATTTCAGCCAATGAAATTTAGGCCCCTCTTCTTCAAAAAAAGAGGAATTTAAGAAAATGCTCTGGAACTTAGCCAGAGTATTTAATTTGGTTTCAAAATGCATACATTTTCTTTTACTTCATGAAGTTGCCTTATAGTATTTTGTTATCTAGAGGCTTGCAGACAAATGTCAATAGCCTTGTTGAGTTCAGAATTACTGCCTGCATGGTTTGTCTGATTTATTTCTGTGCCTCTTGGTTAGTTAAGCATAACCTGTATGGTTTCTGGCTGTTCCAATAGAGAAAGCCTGTATACGCCAGGAATGGTGCGGCCACTCTGCACACTGCGGATGCGCTTATCATCACTCTGGCCAGGATCCTCCTCCACTTTCCTGCCCTTTCTTCATCTTCCTTGAAATAATTTGTGGAAGAAGGGACGACAGAGATGCCCTCTTCCTCTCCAATATTTCTATCAATTTAGGCTGATTTTTCCATCTGGACTCTGCTTAGGAGGTTTTAGGTTTTGAGGGGGTTTAAAGATTCTTCCAGGACTCGCCAACTAGTCCTGGAAGACTTCAGTTTGGGAAAACCCCTTCCATCAGTTCCTCGCAAATGTCTAAGCACGAAAATCTCACTTGACTCCCTTATTTCTGTTCCCCTGGCTCAGATGAGTCACCATGGAGTTGGGTTGCTGCTGTGGACTAGCTAAGGAGAATCGGATGAATGAAACTCTCTAACTCCATTCAGTATAGCTGCTCTCAAATAACCAAAAGCTCTTATTGGAGTGGTAGCCATGTGCAAAGGGAGATTCTCCTTCCTGAAGCTGCCAGACCTTCAGGAAGAGGCAATAAAGGCAGTGACCTACAAGAAACAGTCCCTTTCTTTCCTATGGGATGCTGAAGAGGCAGGCATCACACCTAACACCTTTCAAGTTGTTTTGCCATCAACTCCAGTATGGCTTTGGAAAATTCAATGTCAACCTGTCCCGCACATTTCTGACCCTCAAGACTGTGAGTGGGGAAATTGAACCCATGGATTCACAGTGACGATGGTTGAGGTGGAAGGGGCTGACAAAGGTGGTTGCTGCATGTCCAGGTCTTCTTAATGCCGAGGAATGCAGATGAAGCATTTGTTTAATGTGGTAGCACCAGGGCACCCACCAGTCTGTGCCATGGTTCTGCATAAAAGCCCATGGGGAGACAGGCAGCAGCGATCCAGACACCAGAGGATCGCACTCTCTCAAAGTGAGGTTGTGTAGCTCACCCCAGATGGGAACTCAGATGAGGAAAAACACTGAATGACATTCACGACCCGAAGTGATTCCATTTCGTCATTTTGTACACATACATTCATGATGTGCTATATGTTATATATAATTTACTAAAGCATGCTTTTAAAAATAGATTTGAGGAGCATGGAGACCCCAGAAGTGTATGTTATTGTACTGGGCTTGAGTTTCTCTTTCCCTCCCACAGGGGACCTCTGAGGGTCTATTTGAGGGCATGAATATGGAAAATTCAGCTCCAGCTCCTCCACCCCACTCCCCTAACAGCACTGCAGAACTGTGCTAGGCTTTTGTGGTTTGGAAAGAACAGATGCAAGAGACAAAATAAGTATAAAAGGAATTTGGGGAATGGGTCCTAAGAATCACCGTGTTTCCTATCACTCTCAGAAAATGCATCTATTTTCAGGGGGTACTGTACATCTGTGTGGCTCTAAACCACCAATTATTTTTCCAAGCAACATAATTATAGCTTTCTTCTGAAAATGCCAAACACTCAAATGAAATACAGCTTCAGAAATTTTCACTTAAGCTAATTTGTTCCAATTATTCAGACCTGCTTTGCACCTCCTCCCCCCAACATATGAAAGGCAAGTTCTCTTTTTATCATCCTGTTCACTATTTCCAGATAAATAAAAAGACAGGAAAGAAGAAGGAAGGCAGGCAGGGAGGGAGGGAAAGAAACCACCTGAATTCAATGTATCTTATTAGAATACAACCACCCAGGACAGGAAATATAACCGAAGAAGGCAAGGAGAATACTGTCCCAGCGTATATCTGCTCGCCTTTGTCTGTTTGGGCATTGGAAGGTCACAGATATCACTGGCCTTCCTGTTGAGCCACTCTGAATGTAATCTGTTGGGTTTGGTTTGCTGAATGTATATGCACGTCAAAGATTGTGGGCATGGATTATTTATAAGATGTTCACTTCCAATTAGTGCGGCTTAAAACGTGAGCTTCAGCTTGGCAAGCAGCAGCTGCAGCAGCCTGTTCTGAGAAGGTTGGGCAGGTCTAGCGGTAAGCAAGCCTCTTGCTGAGCAATGGTGTGGGCCAGTGGCTAAGGTAACATTTGGAGCAGCCCTGTTTTGTGACAGATTCTTATTTCAGATAAACAGTCCTGTAAGTGACAGGATAAAATACATATAAAGGTACATTTTCCAAGGGTTGACGGGGGAGCAATGCATTCAGGTTCAGAGACTGTTAGGTCATTTTGACCCATTACTCCTTAAATACCCACTTGGCAAATTGATGAAGTCTCATTTAGGACCATGTCCGCCTGGGTGGAAACCCTATTCTCTACCTTGATGGAGACTCAGAGGTGGCTTCTAATTCCAAGATCTGGTATGAAGGAAAAGCTTCTGAGAAAATCAGTTTAATTTACCCATTTTTTAACCAAATGTAATTAACCAAATTTAATTAACCCATTTGCTGAGGTTAATGAAACCCTTGTTAACCTTACTCAGAAGGAGGCTGGAAAGGAGGACCTTTTAAGCTAAGATTCCTAATAGGCCCCATGCCTCGGGGAGCCATGAACTCGTCAGAGACAGGACACCAGGTGCATGCTGTGAGCCTGCTGACTCTGTCCTGGAAGACTGTAAGGGGCCAATCTGAACAGAGACCAGGATCAGAAGTGTGACCAGAACTCTAGTCTCTCCTGAAGTTATTAAAAACCTGACTTTGCTCTTCAGCCTAAAACAGAGTGGATTTCCAGAATCCTGACATGTTCCATTGAAATTGTGGCCGGACACTTCAACACTGAACAGAAATGATTGGGGGATGATGTACACTGTCAATTAGCCAACCTGCTGCTCCATGTTACCTGGGGCCTCCTTCTCAGTCAACAGTATTGGCGAGGCAGCCATAAAGACCCAAAGCTATGATTCTCTTGCCTGAAGTTTAGTGTCAGTGCAATGAACTGACAAACTCAGTCTGTTTTGTAGTTGCCAGGAGTCACTGTCATAAAACTCCCCTTCATCTGGCATTGGCTGAAAGCCCCGTCAGCTGACTCAGCCAAGAAGGTTTGAACATCATGAAAGTGAGCGCCTTTTCCTCCCTTGCAGTGGTGTCTCCTTAGCAGTTCTTTACCCCGGCTGTGTTTTCTGACCCTTGAGGGACAGTTAACATGCTAAGCCTGTCCTTGTCTGCTGGGTGGGTCCTTTCTTTCCTGAACGCAAAGCTTGTACTCAGGAGGTAAAGAATGGGCAAAACCTCTGCACACATGCAGAGAGAAGAGGCTAAATAGGCACTCTCTGCAGTTACAGAACATTCTGTGAGGGCACAGAGGAGCTTGGGAGCTCCAGAGGGCACAGGTATCAGGAAACCATGGAGGTCTTTTCTTCTCGAGTCAAAAGATGGTGAGATCAGCTCAGGACTGGCCTGGCCAAGTGAAAAGGTATGGAGACATCACACATTACTACATGCAATGAGCTCAAAATCTAAGGTTGAGAGAGAAGGGGTTCACAGCAGCGTGAGATGCACTTCCTCCCACACTGAAAGCTGCTGCTTCCAATCAGACCCTCCATGTCGGTGACCTTGAGGTAAAAGAGCAGAAATACAAAGTGAAGCATTTCTACTGCTTGAAAGGAATACATTTAGCAAGCCCCTACCTCCTTCGATCTTTTGTAGGAAGACTGTGCCAAATGCTAGGTGAACAATTTTATTCCTGATCCACCAAAAAGGGAAGGAAAAAAAAGCAACCGAGTCTTATAGGAAGGATTTCTGCAGATCAACGTCAGTGGGAAAACATTGTAACAAGACTTGGATCAGGTTTACAACAGAAGCGGAGCTTTTTCTTTATTGATTGTTTTAAGTCTTTTTCAAAGAATTTTCCTAGGACTTTAGAAAAACTCAATGGAAGACATTACTTGCTTATGGGTGAAAATGGCACTTTTTCTAAGAAATATATATATACATATATTTCTAAATAATATATATATTTATATAAATTTCTATTAGAAATTTATATATAATTTTAAGGATATGGATGGAGATGGCACTTTGTTTTCTAAGAAATATGTATTTCTGAGTACTATATAGGTATGTCTATTCTTTTAATATATAAATATATATTATATAGATTATATTACTTAGAAATATATATGCATGATTATATAAATTTCTAAGTAATATAGTAATATATCTTATTTATTATTTTTAGTATATTTATTCAATTTTATGTCATATATAACATTATGTATGTTTATGTGTAATATGTGTGTGTGTATATATATATGTACACAAAAACACAGATTTGGCATTACTTAGCATGGAAAATATAATATTTTGGGGGTGTTTTCCTAAAAATGACCTAGCCTTTCAAATATAAAACATCCTTTTCTTAAAATGTCTTAAGTTTTAAGTCTCCCTCATTTTTTTTCTGATAAATGCCTCCAAATAACTTAGTCCTCAATCTAAAGCCAGTCATTCTGGTGTACCAGTATTGAAATACTTCTTCTGCGTTATGACTGAATGGTTAAAGGAACACTCCTTGTGGATCCTCATGGAATGTCTCCTAGAGGGTCAGCAAGGCCAATAATTTGTTTGTGAAACAAATATACATTACTACAACGGGGGATAAGAAAGGGTACATGCCAGGGATTTTGCTCTCAGGAGTGATTGGTTTAGTTAGTGAAATAAGACCAACATGCACAGAAGGGTTGATGATGCCAGAATCTGCCACCCTTTGCCAGCCACAGGGAAGTCAAATCAGTATTGACTTTGCTATTCAAATCAGCATCAAACCGGTCACTTTTAGAAGTGATACCATGGGAGGCAATTAAACCCAGGAAAATGCTGAGCACTAGAATGACCTTACAGGAAAGGGCTTTAGAGACAGATCCCGTCTTCACCTGATGGTGCCAGGGCCAGAACAGAGGCCTGTGAGGGTAAGCACAAGCTGAGAACCACAGAACTTGTAGGTAACAGACCAGGGCTCAAGTGCACACTTCCTGACTCCAATTTCACGCTCCCATTTAAGGTGAGAATGAAAAGTATTTTCCCCTTGGCTTTCCCCAGTGATATTCCCCTATGCACCAGCAGAGCATGAGGGTATGAGACAGAAGAGGCACATCCTAGCCCTGGCTTTCCCACTGACTAGCCACGTGTGTTTGAGCAAGTCACAAAACTTCTCCAGATTTCAGACTCCTCATTTGTAAAATAAAGTCATTAGATTCATCTATTGCTCTCCATACTTCACCGAAGTTCCCCTGCGTAGGAGAGTAGAATGGATGATGTTTAGGGTAGGAATTTGGTGATGTGGCAATTAGTGACCCGTGCAAGTGAGAAATGCACTTAAAGTATTGAATTTGTCTGTCTTCATAATTTGTGTGGCTTCTACATTTTACTTAGTAATATGTCTGTGTTTGCTTTTGGGTGAAAATACTGTCTGAAATGTCTTACTACCCATGAAAGGTGGTTCACCAAAGAGGGCCTTTGTTTTCCCTGGGGTACAAGGACTAGAAAGTTTTCTGAGGCCACCCCCAGGCCCCACTCATTGATTTCATGTCTTATGTTTGTGTTTTTCATTTTATCACACCCTCCTATTCCTGGTTCCCAGAATATAAGTACTTCTCCCTCCACAATGTTTAACAGTCCTCAGTAATGCCTGGCTATGTGAAGATGGAAAGGTGAGGGAAAATTAGCACCATAAGCAGAGTCTAGAAAGGTACACAGACATTTAACAGATGGAAACAGGAGGGCTGCCATTCTAGAAAGGTATGGGGAGTGCTCATCAGCCTGGCTTCTGCTAGAGATCTATTTTGGTGTCTAGCCAAATTTTGATCCTTTGCCTTAAATCTTTTCTGGAAAGAGATGGGCTATGGATAAATATTTGGATTTAGGAGGAATTAGTTTAAACATCTCTGAAAACACCACATCACCTCTTCTTCAAATACAAATCTTTTGAGTACCTAAGAGTGGATTTTCCTTCTCTGGAGTCAAGACCAAAGCAAATGCCTAACTTTGCCTTGGCTCTCTGCTAGTGGCTCCCATCACCTCTGGAACTGTGGGGTGACTGGGAGTGGAAAGCATAAAGCTGGGGGTGCAAAGAAGGATGGTTCTCACCCAGTCTCTGGGCATTTGTCAGCAGAGAGGGAGGTCAGCCAAGTTCCTCATCTGCTACAGCAGCAAAGGCATTCTCCCCAGTGACTTTTCCAGATGGAAAAGTGCTCTGAGCTTCTGACCATTTCCCAGAGGATAAAGGGAATTTGATGAGGAGAGACTTTTACTCTTCGAAGCAACTGCGCCTGCATGAATCGAGCTGTTGGTTGGCATCTCCAAGCAACTTGCACATAGTAGGCACATGATAATGATTTGTCAGATGCACAAATTAATGCCATTCCTCCACGGAAGAAGAAAAGATAGCAAGTAGCTTACGAAAAAGAACATTCCATTACAACATAGCAGCTCAGCCCAGGTTTAGTGTTCAAGCCTATATTTAGCGAATAACAGATTAACCTAGAAGAGGATGGAATTATTGTGTAACCAAATGATTTCAACTCTAGCTGCATGTTAGAATCACCTGGTAAGCTTTTGAAAAATGCTGATGCCCCACTGAAGAGTAATTGAATCAGAAACTCTGGGGAGAAGCCCAGGCATTGGTATTTATTTGTAATTTCCCAGGTGATTCTGGTGCACAATGAGCCTGTGAATGACTCATCTCTCCAGGCAGGTGGAGTGATTTACCCAGGATCACACCAGGCGGGTGTGGCGCCGGGAAGAGAATCCAGGTCTCCCCATCCAACCCTGTGCTCTTTCCCACACACCACATCGACTCTCCTTTGGCCCTGTGGCCTGTGGGATAACTTGCACTTTTCCACTGGGAAAAGGGAGCCGCAGTTGACCCACTAACCCCCTGGAAACAAGTGCCTTGGTGCCATGGGAATTTTCCTGGTCCTGTTTGTGGAAATGCTCCAACCTTGAATGTTTTTCCAGTAAGGATATTATGAGCAGGGTCCCTTTGGTGACTATCTATAAGCATTATTTCTAAGGCATGGGAAGATTCTAGCCCCAAAATATCCCCTTTGCCTTCAATTACTTATGCTGCAAGGCATGTTATAAGAATAATTTAGGAGGTTAAGAGATACTGGTTATTAGAACATAAATAAAGCTGTGAGTAGCTCCTTCTTTCTTGCTAGTCTAAATGGAGAGCTGGAGGTTTAAGTACCTAGCACAGTGCTTAGCTTTAAGTTTCACAATCCTTACATGGCAACTACCTCTTATTACATTCTTGCTATGTTTGAATAAACCATGCTGGGCCTTATGTACATTCTCTGATTTAATTATCACCCAAAAGTTAGGAGGAAGTTTATATTCTTGTATTGAAATGAAGACACTGAGGCTCACATTCTAATTATGATGCCTATAGATTTAAATGAAACTGGAATATCCTATTAGCTCTATCTAACCCCTTCTGCTTTATGTATGAGGGAAATGGGGCCTAGAAAGGTGCCGTGATTTTCTCTGGGAATATGTAACACATTCAATTGTTTATCAGTGGTTCATGTCATAATTAATGTATCAGTTCCTTTCAAAATTAGAAAAGGAAAGGCCTTTGAGTCTCTCCATTTGGTGTTCAAATCCTGGTCTGGTTATTTTCTGGCTGTGAAAAAAAGTTACTTAACGAAAGAGCTCCATCTTTGGAAGGAAAGAAGGAAGGTAGGGAAAGAAAAAGAAGAGAGAAGGAGGAAAAGAAAGAGGAAGGAAAAATGCAGAGAAGAAGGAAAAGAAAAAGAAAAAAGAGGCAAGAAAGGGAGAGAGAGGACCATTCCCTACACAAGGCAGGGACAGAGGAGACATGATGAGGAAATTGTTGGTGGGGCCAAGCCACCGAAGCTCAGAGGGTGCTTGGTGCTGCTTTCTAAAGGGTATTTTCTTAAATCCAAGATCCCAAGCAGAAGTCCAGGACCTGCTGCAAGAAGGGGGAGAAGGATTGAAACTGGGATAAACAGAAGGAGGAAGAGTGTAAGTGAGTTTCTACAGAAACAGGGCAAGGGAAGAGCTGAATTTGTTCCAGAGAAATTCAGGGACAAGAAAGATGTGAAAAGAAAACACCAATGATGTGTCCATGAAGACTCTGAATGGCTTCCCTATAGGAGTGAAGCAAAGGACATTGTAGGAATCCGAGGTGTGAAACAATATATTCCACCAGTAGAATGTACCCCCAAATGTCTTTGAAGTCCAACCCCCAGAAAAAAAAGTCCGTTGTGGACTATACCATTTGAAGGAAAAACTGGTCAAAGTGAATCAAAGGAAGTGATAAATCTGTCAGTGACCCTCTCCTGAAACAAAGCACATGAAGCTTAATGAAAGCATTTAGCTACCTGACCAGAGGAACCTGGTAGTCAGGCCCACCTCCAGGGCCTCACCTAGGGTTCTGGAGTTCTTTGAAGATGAAAACCACTTTTAAGTGCTGACTCAGACGATGACCATGAATGCTGTTAACTCCATGGGGAAAGAAATAAAAACACATATTAAATGTGTTATAATACTTACAGGCACCCTTTGGAGGCAGTGTCCTCTAAACATAGGAAGGCATACATATGTAAGGAAGTAGAGAAAAATGAGAAGGGGTGGAGGGAGGTGGAGAGGCATGGGCAGGCCCCGTAGGAGCACTCTCTAATGCCACACACTGGACAGGGTGACAAAGAAGGCTTTCGGCAGAAGGAGGAGGGAACAGTGGGAGAGAGGACACTAACAATGTGAAATGTCAAGTGCCAGGAACTGAGAAAACTAAGGCCACTCTGAGACTGGGCCACGTGAGAAGAAAAGAATTGTGTCACAGTGAGGTGGAAGTCGCTAAATGTCTAGAGAAGGGACATTACCCATATTTGAAGGCATCAAGCACCAAGTCTTTACTACTGGCTTGGGAAAACAATGAAAGAGGACGTGAACAAGACATTCTCAGAAAGCAGAACAGCACTCCCAGACAAGAAGTTCTGGAGAAGTCGAATGCTGCTCCTGAATGGCCTTTCTCTTCCTGTCTTTCTCTCTCCTGTCTCTGTGTGTCTCTGCTCTCTCTCTGACGCTCGCTCATCAAAGTAAGCTGAAATGACAATACGCAATACTCAAAAATGAGAAAAAGCAAAAAATGGCATCTGGAACAAAGGTAGGGACCTGTTTACATGAACCATGTGTATTTCTTCTCTCTTTTTTTTTCCATTTAGGGAGATTTCTAAGGTAGCAGATGGACCATTCAGAGACTTAGAAAATGAGGCCAAACAGATGAATAAATGGTGAGAATAGTGAGTCCTGCTTTTAAATGGAATTTGTAATTTCTTTCTTTTTTTTTTAAATTAAATGTAATTTTTTTGAGACAGTGTCTCACTGTGTTGGCCCAGCTGGAGTGCAGTGATGCAATCACAGCTCACTGCAGCCTCAACCTTCTGGGTTCAAGCATTCCTCCTGCCTCAGCCTCCCAAGTAGCTGGAACTACAGACACATGCCACCATGCCCGGCTTTTATTTTCTGGTAGAGACAGGGTCTCACTGTGTTGCCCAGGCTAATTTCTTTCTTTTAATTGTTTGATTTAAGAACATAAGAGCATATCTGAAGTTTACTCATAAATTTGGGGAGTCTTTCATGCCATCTGGCTAACCCTGTAGAGACGAGCAAGAAGAGACCACGTGGCATGGTAGAAAGAACGTGCAAGTGGCACCCCCAAGCTCCAACTGCTTTTATTTGCTCCTTTGGGGATATTCAGCATTGGCCTGTTACCAGACTCTGAGGTTCAGTCTTCCCATTTGTGTCAGAACTATGGGATCTCAAAGACTGGACTCAAGAAACCTCTTTTTCTAAACTAGCATAGCACCAAGACCTTGTGAATAAAATTTTGGAGCTTTGGCATTTTCATTACTTCCTGATACCTGTTTCGAAAAAAAAGCAAAAACTGTTTTCCAGGTATCAGCTGGAAATAGAAATCTGGGAAAAATAGAACCACTTGTACTGAAGCTTTCCTTTTGCTAACTTCCTGGTTGACTTTGATGCTTCTTTTTAGGCAGCCCCAGTATAGTTTCTTGGTACGAAGTGTGTTCAAGGCACCTTTCCTATTCTACCCTAATAAAGTGAGTGGATGGGACCACCTATCAAGTGTTCCTGGGCTACCTCTTCCTGTGTACCTTGGATGTTTCCATTGGGAAGGCCTCAGAGCATGGTGAGGCTAAGACCTGGGTGTGGTCTAGGTTTTCTAATGCGTCAGCCGTGTGGCTGGGGCAGGTGTTACTCTTCTTGTGCCTCAGTTTTCTCATCTATGAAACAGTCATAAGTATGCTTTAGAGAGTTTTGTTAGATAAAATAGTACATAAAAAACAGCACTATGTCTGATATAAAGTGAAATCAATAAATGAGAACTATTATCATAATGTCATTCATACAGTCACCAGGAATTTATTATATAATAAGTGGACGCAAATTAAATGCTGCTCACTGCGCTGGTTGTTTATGACTCAGATGTTTTTTCCACTCCCTTTTTGATTCTTATTGCTGGGTAGTTTTTTAAATTAAAATATGACAAGCTGAATATTGTTTAATGATAACACTTAATTCAGGAGAATTATTTTTTCTCTTTTTTTAACACTTTAAGTAAGTCATTCAACCTACCTTTATATTGGGGTCTTCAGGGTTAATTAGGAGCAACTTTGTACTTGGATATTTGGTTAATCACCAAGAAAACGTTGAAAGAAAGCTACTCATATGCTTTTCATCTTAGCATCCAATTCCCAGGAAACCTGGAAAAAACCATTTTACTTGTCTAAGGCCACCTACCGTATTAGGTAATTATTAAAGCTGATTGCATATCAGAGCCTGAATACAGTGCTGCAGAACCATGCTCCCTCACGCTCCCCTCACGGCAAATGAATCAGAGACGCAGCCATGTATTTTTGAAGAGTAAATCTTTGTGCTAATTAATTATATCAATATCAACATGTTGATATTGATATAATTAGCACAGCGGATGACACTGATATAATTAGTGCAAATATTTACTCTTCAAAAATAAGTGGCAGTGCATATGCATATAATAACTTTAAAAGTAATATTGAGCAGCTATAGCATCACTTTCTCTGAGGAGTTTACAAAATACATAAATAGCAAAGAATTAAAACTCAAACTCCGTTGAGAGCTTTGATAGCATCATTGAGCAAAATTGAAGGGGTTTATGCAGTCAGAGTAACCCCATAAATATATCCTGATGGGGGCATTTTTTGCCCAAATAGAAGTGACCCTCCAAGCAGGTATCAGTAGGCCTAAAACTAAGAGATATACCAAATTCTATAATTGAATTGAAATTAAATAGGGCCCCGTCTCTTTCTTTATTCTGATTCACGTTCAGCTAATCTAAAACCACAATTATTTTATTTTTAAATGAAACAGAATTGGGTAAAAGCAAGAATGTTGGGGTACAAGACAGAAAATATATTCAAGTGTCTTTGTCCCCAGTGTCTTTTATGTAGAAAGACCATGAGCCTGCTCAATCTATTAAGGCATCATCTCTCTTTTGTTTGAAAATGTAGACTCCACACCACATCACATAATTGTATGTGGTACCATGAGAAGAGAGGTGGCATGGTGCCTAATGGTTCCATTGGCACTCTGCTGTCAGGAGCTGAGGAGAACCAACTTTCCCACTGTGTTTGTGATGGGAGATATTAATCTCAACCAATTTCTTATTTCTTTATTTCTGAGAACAGGCTAATTGAGTTTCACATTCTCTTACCATTACAACTATATTTACCACCACCATCTCAGCGCACATACACAGAAACACACACACACACACGTCTGCATGTGCGAATAGATAAGCATCACACACAAAACAAAACATAACTGTGAGTTCTAATGAACCCACTGATAAGCACAAAAGATACAGGCCAGGAGACTTTTTAAATATCTTGCATGTACAAAACACTGTGCTTACTGGCAAACGTCGGAAAAGTAAAAATGGCTTCATGGACTGACAGAAAGGGACATTAGTTATTTTAACCCTCTTTTCCTCTGAGCACTAACTTCTATAATGGAGCATCCCAGATGTTTTGCTTCTTAGTGCCTCTTTGGATGTGAAGATTGCACAGCAGGAGGCAACATCTGGGGGAGAAAGGAGAGATTGTGTGAGAGACAGGATATTGGTGCGCACCCGGTTGTGATTCTTGGATGTGTTTCAGAGATTTTTTTTTTTTTTTTAAGGCAGCCTCCATTGTAGATTATCATTTATAATTAACTTCTGGGTACGACAGCAGAAGAGTATTTCAATATTCCAGTTTTCTAGAGAAAAGGGATTTTTCTTGCATTCGTGCAGATTTAGAATTTCAGCTGTAAATTGACCTCCTTACCACAAACCATATTGTTTTGTAACCTCTTAATACATAAAACTGCTTTGGTCCATCAGTGAAAAATGTCATTTTTACCATAATGAGAGAAACTAGAAAGTCTCAGCATCTCATGGACGTCATTGTTCAGACAGTGCTTGGTTCAGCGGGGGTTGAGGTTCAATCCTGATGCTTACGACTGTCTCATTTCATTCTGACATCATAATTGAGACTAATCTCCACTGATTTTTCCCCTACATTCATTCTTGCTTTCAAGTTTAATCATCCACTACAATTTGGACATAACAGCAGTGGAATGGGTGTTTTCCGAAAGACACACATTGGAATCATTTTGCATTGTAGCTTCAATTCATGATGTTTTGCTAAGCAGGTATCCAAAGGCACACACTGAAACCATTTTGTCAGCATACTTTTGCCTTTTAATAGCTTCCTAACAGGGTATCTGAAGAAATACTCTGGAAACATTTTGCCCTCCGAATTTTATGTTGTAATGACATCAAAATGTCATAAAGCAATTACTGTCCCAAGCACAAGATGATCTTTACAAGTTACTTTCTCCATAGGCTCATTAACTCCTTTCTCTCTTTAATATCTTGTTTCAAAAAATGTTTAATGTTAATTGAGAGGCTTCATTTAGAACTGAATAACATTTATTTAGCACAATCTCTCTCTCTCTCTCAACCAAATTGGACTAAGCTGACAGAACCCTGTATTTATAGATACACACACACACCTTCTGACTTCTCCAGTTAAGATTCTAATTGGAATTGATCTGGTACAAAGCAAAAATCAGCATGGTGGATTGCTTTGGAGTCAAAGGAAACTGTAGATTGTGGCTGTGTCCCTGGCAGCGAGCATATCCCGAAGTTTCTGCACTGCCTGAAAAACATGAGGCTGGGTACTCATGACGGGGTCTGGAAAAAACATGAGATGCTTCACTGGAGAAGTTCTACATGGCAACACAACCATCTGATTCCCACCACGCTTAGTTCTAATGATTGAGATCTGCCAGGTATATTTCTCCAAATGAAAATGCTAAATTGAGGGAAGAAACAAGGATGCATTGGGTTCAGTTGTTCTGTGATACAGAACGTGGTTTGTAGCTATAACCTCCTGAAACATCTGCAGGAAGAGTGAAAGCTTACATTTTCCTCTGGGCCATTTGAAATAAGTAAAGATTAACCACCAACCTCCACCACCTTCTCTAGTATAAACATTAAAACAAATGTGCTTGTCTCACATGGGCCAGATAATATTCATAACTTAACCTTTAACTCTGAGCACGTTCTTATCTGGATAATGGGAGGGTTGGAAATGAGCTCAACGAATTTGCACAACACAATGCCAAGGATGTCATGGCCTGTCTACTCAAATCAAGAGATAAGGTGGCCTCTGACTTTCTCTATAGACTCTCTGTCCATGACTAAACAACATAGCCCTGTTCCTGCCAAATACTTTTTTTTTCTGTTTTAAGCATCCTCAAAGGTGACCCATAAAGTTCTAGCAACCAGTTTAATCATAGAAAAGAGGCAGAATGATTGGTTCAGATGTCTGAAAGTAAAACTAAAACTGGGAGGAGCTACTTGGTTAATAATAAATAACAAGAAAGATAGATGAATAAAAATGAGCATCTTAATGATTTACCATTGCTATGAAGCCAATAGACTGGTAATCCAATCCGATATCCGCAAATTTGTATAATCCTCAGGGCAAAACAATTTAATGGGCTGTCTCTTTTATAGTTACAAAAGGCCTTTCATGTGATCAATTATACATAAGAGTACAATAAATGTAACTTTCTTCATACTAATCACATCTAACTTAAATTCTCTTGTTGGTCTTTGGAGTGTATGTGGCATTCCCAATAAAGTTTTTAGTTCTGACTCTTACCAAAAGTTAATCTGCCCAGAACTTCCAAATAAATCTTCAGTATGAGGGCCTTTTTTTTTTCCACACTAAATAAAACTGTTCAAACAATACAGTTTGTTAGAAAACTGCCACCTCCTCCTGTTCTGGCCCCTTCCTCAACACAACAATCCCGCTGCCTCTATAAGCCAGTGGGCAGTGGGGGGTTGGTTTGATTGTTTTTCTTCTGTTTGGTTTTGTTTGTATTTTGTTGAAAAGGCAGCCTAACACTGTGTTAACACCGTCACCTGAGGCTAACAAAACTTGGCTAAGAGATGGACGTTTCCAGTCCTCACTCCAGTGACAGGTCCCAGGAGGCACTCAGACCCTCCCAGATTCGTATAAAGTCTAAATTCCCATCTGTTTTATTATATGTTTAATTGGTTTGCTCCTCTATGGAACAGGAAAGGAAAATGAAACCCCTCATTATGTACCACTTAAGTTAGGAGTAAAGGTCACACTGACTCTCAAAGTAATGTGAAAAATAAGAAATGACTAAACTCCACCCCCACCATCAATTGCCTTAGTCAATCGGTTGATGCCTGACTCTGAGGTGGTTGATTCAATAAATGGGTTGTTTAGCCACTACTAAGTATCAGAAACTGTTCTAGATGCTGTAGATACAGTCGTAAGTAAGAATTAATTCTGTATTTGCTTCTAAGAGTAGAATGGACTTTAACACCTCCCTGGTTCCTACACACACAATATACAATTCATTTCAAGATGTGAAGCATCTCAGGACATAAAGTATAGGACCGAGGAAAAGAATAGAAAACAGCAGTGGGAACTTTTCTGCAAGCATCCAAGAAGAAAAGGAAAGGTTTCTCAGAAAGGAGATTTCTTAAGGTCCTACTTGGGGGATTACTTAGTCCCTAGAGGACCCTTTTGGGACTGAGAAAGTTACATGTATGTGAACATTTAGGAAAATTCAGGCCCAACTGCTAATATAAAACGTGAGAGAGTTTGTGTGGTTGTGTGTGCGTGTCATTTGCCCAAGAGTGCCTAAGAAAACATATTCCGAAGGCTCACTTGTGCCTGTTCCATGATTTTGGCCTTTCAAGTGTGGTTTGCTAAAGAAATCAGGCACAGTACAGCAAATTGGAAAAATGAGCTGGAACATCATAATCTACTTCAGCTAGAGCAAAGAAAAAGACATCTGGTAGACCACTTGGAAGCCAGCCAATGATGAAGACTTCAATTAAAATAAAGAACATGTCCTCAGGAGAGCATCTCTGAGCTCAAGAAGTTATAAGTCCAGTGAGCTACTTGAAAGCCAACTACTAGAAAAATCCATTTTCAGATAAAACAATCAAAGTGAGCAGGATTTAAATTCTTCCAAGAAACCTCTTTCTGCATGTACTGTCCTAACTAATGATTTGATAGGAGGTGGAGGGGCCGCTACTCAATGCTGGAAACAGGCAGTTATATAAGAAGGGAAGCTGTAGGTCTGACTGTAATGTGTCTTGGGAAACTCAAATGTTAGCATCAAGTTACAGGGCATGCCATGGTGCGGCAGAGAGTGTGCTGGACCAGGAGTTAGCAGACCTGGGTTCCAGTTCCAGCTTTGCCACTTTTTGCATGTGAGCCTTAGGCAGGAGTCTTCATCCTTGTGGGTCTCAGTTTCCCCAGGTGAAAATGAGGTTACTAAAACCTGCATCATAGAAATAAAGGGAGAAGTGCATGCAATATTCCATGGAGAAGCACTTAACACTAGTGCCTGGCATATAAAATGCTTACAACATATTAGTTAAATAGTATAAACCTGATAAAAGAGAAAATCATCTTTGCTGACAATCAGCTATTAATGTTCATATTAGAGTAATGGAATCTGATATAAACAGCATATATGAAATAAATATTCTGACCCATAAGATAATGGTATGTTTTCCTGAAAGTGTGACTATGGAAGAGACATGTGACTATGGAAGAGACAAACACAATTTTTTAAGTCCCACAAACAGAAACAACTGGACACTAAGGCATCAAATCTCCACTCAATAAAGGAAATAAAAGGTCAGTGGTTGCAAATGCAATGAGGGTTCTGTAGACTGAAGTTGCACAGAAATTCTCAATAGACCTGCAGTTGCCCTACTTACTTCTTGGTATATCAGTAACAGAGTTTTCTGTTAATATTCTTGATGTAAAATTTTTAACAAGACCATTTCTATATTATGATTATTTCCAGAAATGCCAGATAACCATGAAGTTAAACACCTGAATGAATTCAAGAGAATTAGCATGGATTATGACCCTAAATTTTAAAAAAATTTTATTTTAATTGACATAAAAATTGCCTATATTTATAATGTGTAACATGTTCTAAAACTTATTAATTTTTGTATATGGTATAAGATGTGGGTCTAACTTTATTCCTTTGCATGTAAATATCCAGTTGTCTAAACACCACTTTGACATTATTTAACGGTTAAGTCTACTTAATTAATGTATGCATTACCTCATATACTTACTTTTTTTGTGATGAGAACACTTGAAATCTACTTTCCTTGCAATTTTCAAGAAAGTAAATCATTGTTATTGACTATAGTTACCATGTTATATGATAGGTCTTTTAACTTTATTCTTCTCATCTAACTTTATTCTTCTCATCTAACTTTATTCTTTTGCATGTAGATATCTAGTTGCCTAAACATGATTTAGACACTATGCAATGTATAGTTTGGATATTAACCCCTTAATATCCAAATGTGTAAGGGGCTTTTGGATGTAAATCCCTTAATATCCAAATATCCAGAGATATGTTTGGCAAATATTTTCTCCCATCCTGAAGTTTGTCTCTTCACTCTGTCAATTGTTTCCTTGGCTGTGCAGAAATTTTTTAGTGTGATATAATCCATTTGTCTATTTGCTTTCATTTTTAGGTTCATATTTTTAAAAATCATTGCTCAAACCAATGCTATGGAAATTTTCCCCTATGCTTTCTTCTAGGAGTTTTATAGTTACTAGTCTTAACATTTAAGTCTTTAATCCATTTTGAGTTAATTTTTATATATGGTATGAGATGACAGTCTAACTTTATTCTTTTGCATGTGGACATCCAGTTGTCTAAATATCATTTATTGAAGAAACTGTCCCTTCCCTATTATGTGTTCTTGGCATCTTTGTCAAAAATCAGTTCATTTATAAGGGCATGGATTTATTTCTGGACTCTCTAATCCATTCCATTGGTCTATTTGCCTCTTTTCATTCCAATACCATGCTATTTATGCTGTTTTGATTATTAAAACTTTGTAGCGTATTTTGGAGTCCGGCTGTGTGATACCTCCAGCATTTTTTTTTTCCTCATAATTACTCTGGCTATTCAGGGTCTTTGGAAGTTGCACACAAATTTCAGAATTTTTTCTGTTTCTCTGAAAAATGTCATTGGGATTTTGACAGGGATGGTTTTGAGTTTTTAGATCACTTTGGGTAATATAAACATGTTAACAATATTAATTCTTCCAATTCGTGAACATGGTATGTCTTTCCACCTATTTGTGCCTTCATTTACTTTTATCAATGTTTTATGGTTTTCAGTCTTTCATATCCTTGGTTAAATTTATTCATAAGTGTTATGCCTATAACTCTTGAGAAAGTAATTCTTAAAGAAATATCAATTAATATTTTAGACAGAATTTGTTCATTGAGGCTTTCTTATTCACTAAGCACAAACAAAACTCATCTTTGCCAGGCCTTCTGTATTATTCTATTATAATTTTGAATTGATCTGTGTTTATGTATCTTTCTCTTCAGCTAGTCAAGATTGTCTTGAAAGTAGAGATTGAGTCTTACTCTTCTTTAAATCTTCAGCTACTTTCAGAAAGACTGGCATATAGTATATGCTAAAAAAAATTTTTAAAGCTCAATGAATGAATGAAAGAATTCACCAGGAGCAATGCTTTGTGGAGTAGGATATATAAGTGGTGCAGCTTGTATATCTAGATTAGGGCTGGGAAGGAGAGGAGAAGGGCATTAACAGAAGATAAGTAATAGAAATAGACTCACCTTATACTTCAGAGTTTAGCTTGGGAGGAGATGGCCCTTACATTCCCAATTCCAGACAATTGCTTTGTTGCACTATTGACCCCAGGAAAGATAAAGTTCATTAGTAAACACAGTCTTCCTATTTAAAACTGATGGATAAACTCTAAAATAAAGATAGGTAAACTAGGACTCCCAAAACTAATGACTGCTGATTACAACAGAAGAAATCCCCCATCCCCTGCTGCAGAGACAGTTTGCCCTCCAGCAGATGTGGAGGAATGATGCCTCTGCTCTCTAGGGAGATTCAAAGGGATCTGAACACTGTCAGGCCTTAAAAAGTGGGAGTAGGTTTTTTGTGAAGCCAAGGGTATGTGGATTTCAGGAGTCTGTGCCAGAGAACTGGGGTCTGACAAAGAAAATCCCCTTAAAAGTGGTGGGAGAAAAGAAACCAAAACCAAAACATGAATAAAAAGCACAGAAAAAAAGTGGAAGCAGCTAGTTTTTGGCTGGGTTTGTAACTGTACTGAATACAGTTGTGAATAATAGGAAGAAGAGGAGGAAATCCAGGATTCTTTTTTTTTTTTTTTTTTTTTTTTTTTTTGAGACGGAGTTTCGCTCTTGTTACCCAGGCTGGAGTGCAATGGCGCGATCTCGGCTCACCGCAACCTCCGCCTCCTGGGTTCAGGCAATTCTCCTGCCTCAGCCTCCTGAGTAGCTGGGATTACAGGCACGCGCCACCATGCCCAGCTAATTTTTTGTATTTTTAGTAGAGACGGGGTTTCACCATGTTGACCAGGATGGTCTCGATCTCTTGACCTTGTGATCCACCCGCCTCGGCCTCCCAAAGTGCTGGGATTACAGGCTTGAGCCACCGCGCCCGGCCAGGATTCTTTTTTGATAAGGCCTTGTAAACATGTTTCTGGTTGTTACCTTTCTCTTCTGACTTTTAATGGAGAGGAGTACATATAATAAATGAGTCTGCATCATCAGATGGAATATTAGCATTTGGGCTGATTTCCTCCTAATGCTCTAACATACATCTACATTCAAAGAAGCCACATGTGCCGATGCCCTTTCCACAAGTGAGAAAATTGAGAGACAATAGAGACATTGTCCATCCCACTGCCATAACCTTTCACAGCCAGGGGCCGTAAAAGCCCTTACTGTTTGCCAAATGCTGGTCCCTTTATCTGGGAGTGGGCAGGACTGTGAGGAGGAAGGGGAGATGAAGGTTTCTCTAGGGCATCTCATTATCACATCAATTGGAAAACTGCACTGAAAGTGAGAATCTACGGTGCCCAACACACAGACGTGGAAGTCACCCATGACTTTGCCTTTTCTATGAAAGTCTTCTTCACTCTGTTTTGTCATTAAGACCACATTACCTGCAGCACTGGAAAACAGAAAGGAGCCACATGGTTCTGGGGTCTGACTCTGGCTTTGCCCTTCACTGGCTGCCCCAACTTAGACAAGTTTGTCACCGTTTCTAAAGCTGTTCAATCTTTCTAAAGAATAGAAAGTGTGTTAGCTCTCATAAGGGTCACCTAGAAGATTAAATGAGCGACCCTATGTGAAAGTGCCTGGCAGGTGGTGAAAACTTAATAAATATGAGTTTCCTTGATGCTCTCATTGCAGAGCAGAACTACTCACCCAAGGGGGCCTATCAGGCTTAGCCTCTTTATTCCACATTTTTTCCCACTTGCCACAGTAGCTTGGTAAATATTATGGGACAGAGGTCACCTAACCCATGATGCCACATCCCATTTCATTTTCTAAAAGATCTATTAAAGAGTTTGTGAGGTCAGGCACAGTGGCTCATCCTGTAATCCCAGCACTTTGGGAGGCCAAGCGAGAGGATCGCTTGAGCCAGGGCTTCAAGACCAGCCTGAGCAACATAGGGAGCTCTTGTCTCTCCAAAATAATTTTTAATTAGCTGGGCATGGTAGCACATATGTATGGTGGCTCATGTGCATGGTGTCAGGTGCCTGTGGTCTCAGCTACTTGGGAGGCAGAAGTGAGAATCCCTTAGACCCAGAAGTTTGAGGTTGCAGTGAGCTATGATCACATGACTGCATTCCAGCTTGGGCAACAACGTGAGTCCNCTTAAAAAAAGTTTGCTCAGGAGGCTGAGGCAGGAGAATTGCTTGAACCCAGGAGGTGGAGGTTGCAATGAGCCAAGATCACACCATTGCACTCCAGCCTAGGTGACAAGAATGAAACTCCAATTCAAAAAAAAATAAAAGTTTATGAGCCTCCTAATTGTCAGCTTCAGGTAAGTACGGCAGAACTACAAAACCCATTGCCATCCATGATTTTGGAATTCTCTTGGCTCTTGATAATAATATAAATAGTAATAACAACAATAATGAAATTCTGCTACTTTTAGTAGCTTATAAGTAAGTTAAATAGTTTGCTAGGAATCTTATGTTAATCTTTTAGTGAATTATAACTAAAAGGCATTATTATTTTTAAAAACTTATGTGCCCCTGTAATGTGTATTACCTAATAACAATCATATCAATAATAATAGCTAATATTCATTTAAGCTCTTAAAATCTGCCTGGCACTCTGCTGTGTATTTATTTCATTTGACTTTCCCCTTTGTACAGGAAGTTGAGGCTCAAAGAAGGAAGTGACTTGCTTAAGGCTACGCAGCTCATAAATGGCAAAGCTGGGATTTCAACTTAGGACTAATTCCAAAAGGTGTGATTTTAATCACTATACCTTGCTGCTTTTGTGAGAAACCAAAGTTTCAGGTGAGATAACCTCACCTGAAATGTTCCCAGAGCCATAGAATGACCCTGGAGATAAAGGGCTGCCTTAAGTCAGATAGTATCTACTTTGGCCCAGTCTCAATTTAGGGCCTCTGAATGCCCCTGCTCTTCAAACTGCACCCTCAGAAACATGCCCCTTAAGGGAGTGGCTATAATCTGAGGGTGTTTGTGCCCCTTGATCCAGCCCAGGATTAGACACCAAAGATTAGTTTGGGGTGAATATCCCTTCTTATCTCTCAGCCACAACCAACCAACCAACCTACTATGGGACCTGGGACTGCATCCTGGGAGGACTGTTTTAAGGAGTAATTTTAGTAATGGCAGAGATGCAGTAACCTATAATTATAATTTCCAGGATCTGGCGTAGGTCTCTGTATTAGTCCATTCTCACGCTGTTATAAAGACCTGCCTGAAATTGGGTAGTTTATAAAGGGAAGAGATTTAATTGACTCACAGTTCCTCATTGCTGGGGAGGCCTCAGGAAACTTATAATCGTGGCGGAAAGCACCTCTTCACAGGGTGGCAGGACAGAGTGAGAATGAGTGCCAGCAGGAGAAATGCCAGATGCTTGTAAAACTACCAGATCTCATGAGAACTCACTCACTGTCGGGAGAACAGTGTGGGGGAAACCACCCCCATGAACGAATTACCTCCCACTGGGTCGTTCCCACAACACGTGGGGATTATTACAATTCAAGGTAAGACTTGGGTGGCGGGGACACAGAGCCAGACCATATCAGTCTCGTTTTCCTGAAATGCCTCATCCTCCTTCTTACTGTGGTCTGCTGCTTCCCTTACAAGTGAAAAGTCCTTCACTGCACAAGGTGGTTGGTCCTGGAAAAGTGGGAGGTCTTTATAACAGCGTGAGAATGGACTAATACAGAGACCTACGCCAGATCCTGGAAATTATAATTATAGGTTACTGCATCTCTGCCATTACTAAATCCAAACCAAGGTGGAAATACCCAGGGTGTTTCTATATCAGAGATTTCTATATTGGAAAGAAGAGGGGACCTGGATGCCTAAAAATGGAAAAGAGAAAAGGATACACTTAGAAAAGGCCACAGACACCCCCAAACAATACACCTCTTATAGTCCAACCAAGAACAGAGCCCACCCTGAATTCATGTGCCAGCCCGCAACAAATGGCTAGGCGCCATTGGGTTACAGGAATGTGGCTGAGGTATGAGAGGTATGAAAAGGAAACCAGTAAAGTTAAGAGCCTGGGCTCTGGAATCAGATGGGATTTCAAATCCCACTTTTGCTACTTGACAGTGGTGCATGACCATTGGGATGGTGTTTTATAGTCACTGAGACTATCTCCTCCTCCATAAAATGGAGATGGTACTAATACCTCTCACTCTCTTTGCCAGTCAAACACAATAATACATATAAAGCATTTTGAACAATGGTTGACAAAAAGTTGGTGTCTGATAAATGTTGTTAACCATGACAATGTTAGTTAATACCATTAACTTTCACCAGCCCCCCCAGCTCTCCCTCATTCAGAGGGAGTGATCAGGGAAGTTCATCTTCCTGGTTTGGAGAATGACAGATGTCCTATGGAACAAGACCATGGAGGAGCAAGGGATGCCAAGGGGAAGGAAGGATTGCGGACTCCATTAGCATTGGGGTCTCATGACCGTGGGTTTCAGAAGCACTTCTGAGAGCAGCTGAGACTCCAGATGCTTCATTTTTTACAAAGTTTCTTAATGTAGAGCACAAAGACTTTACAAATAATTTCCATTGAAAACTCCACACCTTCCACTGCTGCCTGGTGTGTAAATATTCTCATCCCCATTTGCAGGGTGGTAAAAACAAGGCCTGACAGACCCTTGCCAGGGCCTGAGTGTGCACAGCGTCCCCTCAGGCTGCTTTGTCCAGGGGCAGCCCCACATCTGCTAGCTCAAGCAAGTGGATTGGCCATCAGGGTAGCTCGTTTTTGCCTCGTTTCTGAGTCCTGAGGAAACGATCACCCGCTTGAGAGGATGTGTTATAACTCAGTGCTTTTTAAGCTCCCCTAACATTGTTTCTGTAAAAGTTGCTCAATTTGAAAGTGATCTTTTTACCACACCTTGATTTCTGCAGGTTGAAGCCTTCCTGCGACACATCCCAAGCAGGCTGAAAGTCAAGTGTTGTTTCCCTTACAAATTGCACAGAATGCTAAGGATGATAAATAATCCATGCCTGAAACCACGAGCTGTCTCAGGCACGGTGATGGAAACCAGGTAGCTGTCTGCTCGCAGTCACACATGGCTCTGGGCGGAGCCTAGAATCCCAGGGAGTTTTCTCGTAAAACCAAGAAATACGGCACTGTCCTCCAGAGAGGGGAAGCACGTGACCTGCTTTATTGCCGTGCCTTTGAGCCCATGAGTTGCCGATGAACTTCAGTGGCTCTTCCTGGCTGACCTGTTGCATGTGGTGTTCATCTCCAAACAGCTTCATAGTTAACACAGGAAATTCATGGTGTTGATCTGTTTAAGAAGCAATTTAAGACTTGAAGTGCCTGTGCTTTCTTCTTCCCACCTTCACTGCTTCTGTGGCTAATGTACTATCTGCATATACTCCCTTTCCTCATGTCACCTGCTGCTTTAGCCACCATTACTTCTTGTAAATTACTAGAAAAGAGGAGGCTTCCAAGACAGAACCATTTAGGTCCAACCTAATGCTCCGAGAGGGCAGGGTTTTTGTCTAACTTGGTCACTGCTGTGTGTTCAGTGCCTAGCCTAGCACCTAAATCAGAGTAAGTGCTGAATGCAAATTTATAATAAACTAGGGACTCTTGGGACTCACTCTCTGAAGGTACAAGCTACCAGAAATTACCAAAACCAAATTCCTGCCTTTTATGAACCAATAGCAGATCCACAGTTATAATACTTAAGCTTCACTTTAGTTAACTACTAGATAACAAAAGTTAAAATCTCAGCAAAATGATAGGTACTTAATATTTTACTGCATGAATACTGTGCTAGCTCTCAAAGGTTTGTCATTAGGAACTCTTACACACCCTTGGAAGGGAGCTACTTTACAACTACTAGGTCTCTCCTGTCTTCCTCTGATTATTACCGAAAAACTCTTCTGTGTATATCACAAGCCCCTCCCCCAACCCCAACCCTGACCCCGCCACACCTTTGCTTCCCTTGACAACCATAGAACTCTCTATTCCTGCTAACCAGAAGGCAATCTTGAAAGGTGACTTGGGTTATACTCATGTATAAATAAAGTCTGAAATTAAGAAGTAAAAGAACATGTTAAGGTTGCCCAGTGTCAGGTTGGTTTCCCCAAAACAAACCCTGAGAGGAAGATATACAATAAAGTATAAAATTAATGTGTAAGGTGCTCCCAGGGAATTTGGTAAGAAAATGGGGAAAACAGAGTAGGAAAAGAGAAGAAAGCAAGCTAGCGTGTGCCAGGGAAGTTCTGGAGCCTGAGTTACGCCTCAGCATTGTCTGCTCTAAGGGACTTTCATTTCCATCTGTCACTGGTTAAAAGGTACACCATGGAGAATGGGAATCTCCAGGCACTTCAATTTCTCATGAACATGTGCAAAGTATAGCCTAAGTGTGGACCCTCAGAGGACAAGCACAGGTGTGCTGTGTGAGTGGGGTGGGTGGAAGTGATATCCGCAGAAGCAGACCCAAGAGGTCCTGGGTGGGGAACTACACCCACTACCTGGGCTTCTGGTTGGCAGGCACGACTTTCCTATCATCATGCAATGCAGCTTCCAATAAATAACAAAGTCTTTTCTGGAAAGTCTGACTCTATGGTCTCATTTTCCAAAGGATGAGCTATCAAAATGCTTTCAGGAGCCCACCAGGAGTCATGGAGGTGGAATGCTTTGAGGGGCCCCTGCTCGAAATCCTCCTCTACTGTTTGCCTGATTCCTTGCCTGAAATGCCACTGTTTGATATTTCTTTGGCCGAGGGTACAGTGTGTCAAAATATGTTCCTTGGAAGTGGCATTCCACTAATGTAATGATAGCTCTGACTCCTTTCATGAGGTGTCATTGATCCGATCCTTCAGCCAGCTCCCCCTAAGGAGAATAAGCCTTGATGTGGTCAGGTGCAATGAAGTGAAAGTGTATTGGGAGAAGTGAGGGTGGGGAAGGTCCCCAGGGTTGAGGTGCTGTCTGGAAGGCAGCCACAGAAGAAGCAAGACACAGGCACCTAACTGGGCAGGGGCAGGGGATCTGAAAGGAAAAGATTTGGGGAAGGAGTGAGTGGAGCACAAGATGATAGGGTGCCAGAGAAGGGACATCACTGTTACAGGGAAGCTTATCCAACATTTCTGTTGGGGGACAATCTGTTCAGGTGAAGCTTATCTCACATTTCTGACTTTTCCATTCATTGAAGGAAATGTACAGTCTTTAAAGAGAAATCTGGCAAAAAAGGTTCTGCCTTCCCAGGGATTCTCCCTAAGGCATCCAGACACAGTTTCATTCTCCTCTTGTACAATATATGCTCTTCTCTTCCTCCTCAGTAGGAGAGAGCCCTGGTTCTGTCGGATGTGCCAATGTGCCCAGTAAGGTATTTTCTCCTCCCTAGGCTTCCTTGTAGCCAGGGATAGATTTGCTTTGGTTCTGGCTGTTGAGATGTAAATGTCATCCAGATAGGGCTTAGGGTGAAGCTTGTTAAGAGGCCAACTCAACTGACAAGTAAGCTTTTGCCTTTGATTCTTCCCCTTTTGCCTGCCTGAAACTAGACGTAATGACTGAAGGCGGCGGGGGGGCAGCCATCTTGTGTGTATGAAGGCAGGAACACAGATTAAGGAGGATGGAGCAGAACAGCGAAGGGAACTAGGACCCCTCATGGTCCTGATGGCACTGCAGTGGTAACTCTGGACTGTCTACTCTGGAATATGTGTCAGTGAGAACAATACTACCCTTAGTTAGACTATTTTTCTTGAGTTCCTGTTACATATGTAATCTGTCTACCAAAGGCTAAAGACGGGAGAAGGGGCTAGGTATACACGTTTCCATTCTTTCTGGGTCTCCTCTTTTTTTCGAAGTGGGCTATCCTCAGGATATAGAGATTCTTTGTTTCTTCTGGCACCATGCTCACTATGTGGGTTCTACCCTTGTTGGTGGTAACAGGGCATAGTCTACACCTGGGTGGGTAAGTTAAGTTCAGAGGGGAAAATATGAGGAGACCCAATTGTGGCTACATATCTAAGCACTCTGTAATCTTTAAAATCGCCTTATCAGAGATAAAACTCATATGTGGCCCTCCATCTGCCTAGTTTCTCTGTCCATCTCTCTCTTTTTTTTTTTTTTGAGACAAGGTCTCACTCTGTCGACCAGGCTCAAGTGCAGTGGCATGAATTTAGCTCACTGCAGCCTTGACCTCCCAGGTTCAAGTGATTCTCCCACCTCAGCCTCCCAAGTAACTGGGACTACAGGTGCATGACTCCACGCCTGGATTATTTTTTTTTTTTTGGAGAGATGGGGTTTCAGCATGTTGCAGGTTACTCTTGAACTCCTGAGCTCAATCAATCTGACTCCCTTGGCCTCCCAAAGTGCTGGGATTACAGGCATAAGCCACCAGACCCAGCTGTGTCCGTCTCTTAATAGATCTAGAATTTGGAGAAGAATCTTATGCAGAGGTGCTTTAGGCTCCAGAACTGTTTTGCCGACTGACAACGTTTCTCTATTACTTTTGCACTAACCTAATAGATCCCATGTATGCCACCGAGAGAGAAATAGAGAGCCCACCACTGTCACCAGTACAAATGCTCAGAGCACCTGCAGTGCTCTCACACAAATATTCTCTTCTCCAACAGCTTGAGAGGCTGTCTCCCTGAGATGTATGCTTCACAAGGAAAGCATACATCTCTAGATATATAGAGATATATAGATATATAATCTATTAAGCACTTCTGTATGTATTTCTTAAATGAATGAACAAATGAGTGAAGTCATCTCCAAGTAAGCTATTTAGTCAGTTTCCATCTATCTAAGTGAAAACTGATTTGGGATGATTTCCTCTACTTTTTACTCAACTCATCACATTCTTTAATGATTTGGTCTCTTCAAAGTACCTTCTAATGGGTTTGGTAATTTTATTTATTCTGTTTTGCTCTATCACAGATAAATTTGCATTCAGCTGGTCCTGATGGTTGGCAAAGACTCATCTTTGGCTAAGATTCATCTAACCATAACAAGACAAGCTATATTTGGGCACTTTCCACAGAAGCAAAAAAACATTTCCCACATATATTCAATTCTTCATTTATGGGTGGACTATTCTGCATGAATATTATCTATATGTTTTGAATTTCTTCTTTCTCCAGCTTTCCAGCATTTGAGCTTTTGTTCTAATAAATGGTTGGAAGGGTACAGGAAAGGGGGTGCATCTCTAACCAGTTCATGTTGCCAAGTAAAAGTAGTTTAGTTAACCTGCAGCTCCTGCATATTGAACTCTGAATTCTGCTTTCTCCTTCTTCCAGGAGTGCCTGTGAGGTTCTCTCTGAAATCCAGGCCTCTCGTTATCTTTATATGCAAACTCTGTCCTTCACGCCCCAGTCCATGGGCTGTTTTCTTCATGAAAACTATCTGGAGACAGACTTAAATGGTCTCACCTCTCTGCACCCAAAGGCACCAGACTTGAAGATTTCTTAGCATAATTGCCAAGTTCTTTGCCTGTTGCACCGACAAAATCAATTCACTGAGACCACAGTATTGCAGTAAAGAAAGACCTTAATTAACACAAGGCCAGCCGTACAGAAGATGGAGTTATTACTCAAATCGTCTCCTTGAAGGCTCAGAGGTTACGATTTTTCAAGGATAGTTTGGTGGGCAGAGGTTTAGCAAATGGGTGCAGCTGCTTGGTTAGGGATGGAATCACAGGGGTGTGGAAAACAGTCCTCCACACTGTGTCTGCCTCCCGGTGGGGCTGCAGGACCAGTTAGTTGAGTCATGAGTCGCAGGTCTGGGTGGAGTCAGCTGGTTGTTAGCAATGCAGAAGTCTGAAAAGACATCTTAAAAGGCCAATCTTAGGTTCTACAATAGTGATGATAACATCATTACAGGAGTAACTGGAAAAGTCACAAATCTTGTGACCTCCAAAGCAATGGCTGGTTATCATTTAACTATGCCTACATTTTAGCAGAATTTGGGCCTCATTCACAATCCTAGCTTTGTGGCCTTTTATTAGTTTTACAAAGGCAGTTTCATTTTGGGAGTATAAACTAAATTCCTCTCAAAGTTTGCTTGGCCTACACTCAGGAATTACCAAAGGCAGCTTGGAGGTTAGAAGCAAGATGGAGTCAACAGTGTCAGGTTTCTCTTACCATCATAATTTTGCAATGCAGGTTTCATTACCACTTACCATGTTTTGATGGAAATTCATCGGAGTGATTAAGCACAGAGGCTCTGATCCAGACTCACTGAGTTCAAATTCTGGCTCTACGCCTTACTGGCTGTGTGATCTGGGGCAAATGACTTTCTCTCTCTCTGCTTCAGTTTCTCATCTTTTATAAAAGAAAACGATAATGGTAGTACCAGGCTGGGCATGGTGGCACACTTTGGGAGGCCAAGGTGAGAGAACTGCCTGAGGCCAGGAGTTCAAGACCATCCTGGACGAAATAGTGAGGCTTCATCTCTATGAAAAATAAAATAATTATCAGGGCATGGTAATGGGTGCCTGTGGTCCCTATTCAAAAGACTGAGGTAGGAAGAGCACTTGAGCCTGCGATGTTGAGGTGGCAGTAGGCCATAATTGGGCGACTGCACTCCAGCCTGGGTGTCAGAATGAGACCCTGTCTAAAAAAAAAAAAAAAAAAAAAACACAAAAATAAATCTCCCATCAAAAAAAAAAAAAAAAAGAAAAAGATAGTACTATCAGAATTATACTTTTGTTTGGTGATTCAATAAGTTAATACATTTTAAAAAATCAAACCCAAACCACTTAGAAAAATGTCCAACAGGTAACCAGTGATCAATAAATGTTAGCTTTAAAAAAAATATTATTACTCTTTTACATGTTTGCTTCATCAACTAGATGGTAATCTTCCAACAGGGCTTGATCTGTGAATTTGGCATCTTTCTGCTTCCAAGTCCTAGAGCCGTATCTGGATCACAATTGAAGTTCTATAAATGCCAAAGCAATGAATAAAAGCTAGCCATTGTATATGGAGCTACAGTAAGGTTTGGACATTGTCTGCAAGTGAGCTGTATATCTTAGAAAACTCTTGTAAGGGGCTGTATTTCATGTAACTACATTCATGGCCATGGTAAAATAGCCTGCTCCTGGCCAGTTTTTCTAGGAAAGGCCCATAGTTCTGAAGCTGGACTCGTGTCTCATCCAGGGACCATGCTCATTGGTAAGTGATGAACCTCAAAGCCACTAGAAGATAACAAGGACGATTTTGGCAGGTGGTCCACTGGGGTCAATAAGGTGTTCATTGTATTTCTGAAGGCATTTAATACATGCACATAATTCAGGCTGGTGTTCAGAGGGGCTGGGATAGAGACTTGCCTCTGGTTGCTAGTAAACTATACTTTATAGGTTATTCCCAGCATTCCTGTGGCAGAGCTCCATTCTCCCCTTCTTCATTGCCCATAGAACTGTAATTTTCTTTCTTAGGTCAATGATATGTTTGGCCCAAGATATTGGATCACGGTTGGTTTAGGCCAAACATGGAAACTGCTTTTTCCCTTGTGATATAATCACTTTCCCAGATTCCCCTGCTACTGGCCTTATGATACTATTTAATGGAATTTAAGAGGAAGTCTCCTGGGGGACCTTCTAGAAAAACTTTTGCTTTCTTGCTAAAAAGATAGGTACAAGAGAAGAATTCTCTTTCTCTTTCTTAAACACTACATGTGATCTCTGGAGCTATGGCATCCATGTTGCAACCATCAGGCTACAAGTATGAGGATGAAAAACCAACACAAAAAGGATGAGTAAGTGCAGTGATGGAAAGAGCCTGGATCCTTGATGGCATTGTGGAGCTGCAAAACCAAGTGGCAGGTCTGAGAGTGCTTGCCTTTGGATTTCTTGTTATAATTCAAACTATGGGTTAGTAAGCATTTTCTTAATAGGCCAGATAGTAAATACTTTAGGTCTTTTTACCACAGGATCCTCACAGTAATTGCTTAAGTCTGCCATTTTATGCAAATCAACCATAGACAGTATATAAATGTATGGGTGTGGCTCTTTCTATTTCAATAAAACTCAGTTTACAAAAACAGGTATTGGCCATGGACCTTAGTTTTCTAATCCCTGGTTTAAGCTGCTTTTGGCAGGGTATTCTTTTATTTGCAGTGCAATTAATTCTAATTAACATATTCCTTCTCCCTAAATTCCACTCACTAGCTTCATTAACATCGAAAATTATGCAGTTAGCACCCTACTTCTTGTTTAAATGAAAACTCACTGCCCCTGTTGCAATATAAATGGTACTAAAGGAAATGAAACACCAATCTTTATCAGTTATTTCTACCTTAGTGTAAATTGTTTTAATAAACCCTTTGTTAAGCAAAGAATGTTGTAGGCTAGATCAGTTTTAGGAAGGTATTTACTCCCTTTTCTCACCTCCATAGAATATGGGCTTGGCCATGTGACTTGATTTGGCCACAGATATCGATAGAGGTGACAGTGTATCTATTCTGACCCTTAAGAGCATAGCCTCCTTTTTCTCACCTCTCTTGGGACTTAGTGCCTCTCTATTAGTATAAATACCCCATTGGCCCCAGAATAGGGCAGACCAGAAACCTACTCAAGACAAGCTGAGGTTAGCAAAATCCAGCCAATCTGCTGTCCACAGCAGGACCTAGAGCTCAGAGATCAGCCTAGCTCACTTGAGCAGCACCTAAAATCTAGACCCTCTGCCTAGAGTGAAGCAACCCAAGGTGACTGTAGATAAGTGAATAAGAAATAAATGCTTACTATTGCTGCCACTAAGATTTTGTGGTGGTTTTCATGTAGCACTATTGAATATGTAGCACTGTTGGATATGGGTAATTAAGGGAGAGTGGGAGAAGCTGAAACATAGGCCAACTCTATCTCCTTTATATTTTTGTGAGGGTTGCCCCAAGCTAAACTTAGAAAGTTCTATGTCTCAGCCGAGTGCGGTGGTGCAGGCCTGTAATCCCAGCACTTTGGGAGGCCGAGGCAGGCAGGTCACAAGGTCAAGAGATGGAGACCATCCTAACCAACATGGTAAAACTCTGTCTCTACTAAAAATACAATAATTAGCTGGGCGTGGTGATGCATGCCTGTAGTCCCAATCAGGAGGCTGAAGCAGGAGAATCTCTTGAACCTGGGAGGTGAAGGTTACAGTGAGCTAAGATTGTGCCATTGCACTCCAGCCTGGCAACAGTGTGAGACTCCATCTCAAAAAAAAAAATAAAGAAAAAAAGAAAGTTCTACATCTCCTGGCCTCTAGGAAAAAGGTTGCAGCCTGCCTCTATTTGCAATTGTAATACATAGAAAGAGAAATCTTGCAGAATTCCTCATACATACTTTTCCACAGAGGAAAGGAGGAAATTTGGGAGAATCCCTTCTCAATAATAGGCAAGTACTTAAGAGATGTATTAAGCAAATACTATCTATGCAAGTTGGAAATGAAACCTTTTGGTTGGAGTCAGGAAGGGAAATAGATTGCTTCAAGCATTGCAAGTAAAACCCCAGTTCTCCAAAGGCAACATGGCGGAGTTGCCTTTGGAGAGCTGGGGTGTAAATCAGAAGGACTAGAGTCAATATGATTTGGTTGGAAACCAAATAAGGACAAGTTATGTAACTTTATTGAGACAATTTTCTCATAAGCAAATTCAGGATAACAATATCAATCTTGCACAGTTATGTTGACGTGTAAATGAGATGATCATGTAGATTCTGTGGTTTATGGTAATTGGTCAATAATAAAAAACAGTGATTTGTGCTATTTTCCACCAAATTTCTCATTTTCTCTTCTTACATGAAAAGATACTATAATTGATCTAATGACCTAGAAACATGTACATATCATAATTTAATTATTTATATTTAAGGCAAATGGTAATCATAGCAGGAGGTATCTGGTTTTCCCAATGAACAACGCTGCTCCAGTCTAGATGAGTTTAACTGGAAGGTGGAGATGCTATTCCTCCCTTCCTCACTTTGACTGTCATGGAGGAGAGGGAAGGTCTCAGGGAGGCTGCGATGGAGTACGGAGCGAGTCCTAGGCTTCCCAAGCATAGGGAGACTTCTGCTAAGTCAAGGCACAGTATTATTAAGATTAACAGTTTTCAGATGGAGTCAGCCTTTTCCACTGACTCAAGTCAGAATGACTGGTAATGATGTTCATAAGATGCCATTTCCTGCCAAACAGTAAGATGTGGAATTTGTTAAATTAAGCCATGTGATGGGTCTGAAATGTATTAACTTAATCCATAATGAATGTCACTCCATTCCTTTTAACATACTTCCCCAATTAAGCTATTTAGGCTGCAGATATTTAAAGAAATTGAGCTGTCCCGCTTGTTGCCAATTGGTTAATTCCTTGATGATAGATAAAAGCTACTAACGGCTTTTGTTTTTAATTCTTTTTTTTCTTCAGTAATAGCAATCTTTTAATCAGCTGCTACAAAGAAAATGCTTAATATTCCATAAATAAATGCTCAAGAAAGTCAAACAATTAGTAAGATTGATGCAAAGAGGCTGCCTGAGCACCTCTGATGGGCCCCCGTGATGGGCTGCCATTACAGTCAATGGGGCCATATGACAGACCTGGTGGTCATTTTTATTTTGTTGGCCCCATGCTGGACACAGTAGATGTTCAGTGTTTATCAGGCTGAAATGAACTAAACCCTGGAGGACTCTTAAGGTTTCTGACAAGTGTCTCTCCACATTACAAGAGTTTCTGGATTTCTGGCAGTCCTTCCCATTCCCATGGGGAATGTGCTAGAAATTCTTTATAAGAGCAGTGTGCCTCTGCAGCACCCATAGGAGTGGGGGTGATATGGTTTGGTTGTGTCCCTACCCATATCTCATATTTAATTGTAGCTCCCATAATCCCCATCTGTCATGGGAGGGATCCAGTGGGAGGTAATTGAACCTTGGGGGTGGGTTTTTCCCATGCTGTTCTCATGATGGTGAATAAGTCTCACAAGGTATGATGGTTTTATAAAGCACAGTTCTTCTGCACATGCTCTCTTGCCTGCTGCCATGTAAGACATGCCCTTGCTCCTCCTTCACCTTCTGCCATGATTGTGAAGCCTCCCTAGCCATGTGAAACTGTGAGTCAATTAAACCTATTTTTCTTTATAAATTGCCCAGTCTTGCATATTTCTTCATAGCAGTATGAATATGGACTAATACAGGGAGCAATCCTTACATAGGGAGGATACCGCTTCATGTCCACAAGTGACTTAGGCAACTTAGGCCACACCGGCTTCAGCCACCAAGGCAGGCATGAAGCACAAGAGGCATCCAGAGACTCTCCTGGGGCAGTGTTTTATTTGCCCTCAAAAGGATGATGGAATCTTGCACCATGTGGTCTATCAACAGATAATAAGATGAAATATTTCAGATTGTGAACCTCGCCTTCAATAGTGGAACATACCAATTTGAAGGAAACTTTTAGATAAGTAGCTTTCAGTGGTAAAATTACTAAAGAATCTAATATTTCTATTGTTTTGTTATCTTTGGGGCCCACCTGATATTAGAAGACATAATCTATTGTCAAAGCCTCTTCTATATGGGAAGGAGGCGGATGGGTACCTGGGATGGTTTAGATCAGAGTCAGTGTACTATAGCCTGTGGGCAAATAAAGTTTCATTGTAATATAACACAGCCATGCCCATTCATTTATGTGTGGTCTATGGCTGCTTTTGAGTTATAATGCAGCATTAAATAATTGGGACAGAAGCCATATATTTCACAAGACCTAAAATATTTATTATCTGGCCATTTACAGAAAAAGTGTGCCAATCCTTTGTTATGATTTTTCAAATACATTTACTCTCTTTCTCCCTTGTCTCTAATAAGATTATACTTCCCTCACCCCCACTGATGTTGACTTGCCATGTGACATGCTGTAGTCTCATGATGGACTAGAGGGCATAGCCACACTCCTTGACTTAGGGTCTGCAGCGGATCAAATTCAATGTTTCTGTCCACTGGGTGTTCAATTAACATGAATAGATGCAGCTGAGAAAGACTTTGCAAATGAAATTAAAGCTGCCAATCGTAAATCAAGGAAAGTAGCCCAGATTATCCATGTAGGCCCAATTAATCACAAAAGCCCTTAAAAATGTCAGTCAGAGAGATGTGGCAGAAGAGGAAGGCAGAAGAGATGCAGTACAAGGGGGAAATCAGAGAGATTCCAAGAATGAGAAGGACTTAACTGATGTGTTCTTGCTGGCTTTGCAGACGTGGCCCATGCAGGAGGAAGGCATGGGAAGGAATGTTGGAAGCCACTAGAAACAAAGATAAAGATGAGCCCTTGCTGGAAGGCCATCAGGGAAACAGGGACTTCAGTCCTGCAACCAAAGGAACTGAATTTGGCCAACAACCTGAATAAATGTAGAAGCAGATACCTTCCCAGATCCTCCAGTGAGAAGCACAGCCCTACAAACCCCTTGAGCTAAGCTCATGAGACCCATGGTGGATTTCTGATTTGCAGAACTGTGTGAGATAATACATTTGTGTTTTAAGTCACTAAGTTTGTGATAATTTGTTATGACAGCCATAAAAAGCTAATACTAGGTCTACTTTGTTTTCACCAATGGGGTGTAAAGAAACAGTATTCACAAGAGGCATCAAATGTGCCCAGGTTTCTACCATTGCCGTAAGAAGTACATGATGCAGCCAACCTACTAGTCTAAAGAGATTGATTGAGAGATACACATACCAAATCTAGACCCAACCTGCAGCTTGGAGTGGAGCCCAGCTGAGGGCAGTCTGGATCAGCCAACCATAGATGCACAAACATTAACATGATTGTTTTTAAAAACCACTGAATTGCTCATCATCACTGGTCATTAGAGAAATGCAAATCAAAACCACATTGAGATACCATCTCACGCCAGTTAGAATGGTGATCACTAAAAAATCTGGAGACAACGGATGCTGGAGAGGATGTGGAGAAATAGGAACACTTCTACACTGTTGGTGGGAGTGTAAATTAGTTCAACCACTGTGACAGACAGTGTGGTGATTCCTCAAGGACCTAGAAATAGAAATTCCATTTGATCCAGCAATCCCATTACTGGGTATATATATAAAGGATTATAAATTGTTCTATTATAAAGACACATGCACACATATGTTCATTGTGGCACTGTTTACAATGTAAAGACCTGGAACCAACCCAAACGCCCATCGATGATAGACTGGACAAGGAAAAGTGGCACATATACACCATGTAATACTATGCAGCCATTAAAAAAAAGATGAGTTTGTGTTCTTTGTAGGAACATGGATGAATCTGGAAACCATCATTCTCAGCAAACTGACACAAGAACAGAAAATCAAACACTGCATGTTCTCACTCATAGGCAGGTATTAAACAATGAGAACACATGGACACAGGGAGGGGAGCATCACACAGTGGGGTCTTTTGGGGGGAGACAGGGGAGGGACAGCGAGGATAGAGAGGTTGGGGAGGGTTAACATGGGGAGAGATGCCAGATGGAGGTGACAGGGGAGATGGAGGCAGCAAACCACATTGCCATATATGTACCTATGCAACAATCCTACATGTTCTGCACATGTACCCCAGAACCTAAAGTGCAATTATATATATATACACACATATACATATATACATATATATAGTTATATGTGTATATATGTGTGTATGTGTATATATATGAGTGTATATATATGTGTAAATATATGTATGTATATATGTATATATACACGTATATATGTGTATATACGTGTGTGTATATATGTGTATATACATGTGTATATACATATATGTGTATATATACATATATGTGTATATATACATATATGTGTATATATGTATACACATATATACATATATGTGTATGTGTGTGTGTGTGTATATATGTGTATGTGTATATATATACACGTGTATATACACACATACACACATATATATGTATATATGTGTATATATATGTGTATATACACGTGTATATATATATATACACATACACACACATATATATACACACACACACACACACACACATATATATATACACACATACACACCACTGAGTTTTGAGATGGTTTGTTATGGAACATTATGGTAGATAAATCATGAATACAGAAATGCATAATAGGTTACTTCCATAACAAAAACCTAAAATATGTGGCAGTGGTTTGGGAGCTGGATATCAATTGGTTGTAAAAGCTACTATAGGCAGCAAGAAGAAAATATGGCCAAAAAACAAACACAACAAAAACAGCCATGCAAACGTGTTGCAGGAGACTGAAAAACTGAGAGCCTGTGGTAGGGCATGAGCATGCCCATGTTATCACCATGGCAGACACTGGTAAGCTATTGCCTACAATAAGCTGGTAGGTTGAATATGTACTTAATGAATTTGTAGATTTGAGGGAGGAGATAGGAAGCAGAATGTTGGAAGCTTGAGCCGTTTTGCCTGGCTGCATCTGACAAACTCTGAGAAGGAGAAGAACTCAGAAAATAGCTGACTATTTTTGCAAGCAAAATTTTGGGAAATATAGAAAATCCAGAAATCTTATTGTGGAAAAAAAAACTGACTTTTTACTAAACCAAGGATATGACCATGATCATAGAGACTATGAAAAAATCAAATCCAACTGCCAAAAAGATATCTTCTCAATATAAAAACCAAATCAGAAGGATGGCTGTTCCACGCTTCATTTGAGCAACAAAAGAAATAAGATGGTGCCTAGTGTGCCTTCTTAGCAAAACAACAAGGCTTGTAGGAAGATTAGGCATAGTTCTACAGATACCTGGTGAGGCCAAAATGCTCCTAGCTGATTCTAGAGAGAGAGGCTTGTCTTGGAAGTAATTAAGAGTGAGTGTTTGGCACATGGAACTGACTGGAATCAAATATACAGAAAACCCACAAAACTTTTGAGAAACATACACAGTAGTTTCCTCTTTTCTCAGGAGTATGTTCAAAGACCCTCAGTGGATGTCCTAAGCCGTAGATAGAACCCAACCTTTCATATTCTATGTTATTTGTTTGTTTGTTTGAGAGGAAGTTTCACTCTCATTGACCAGGCTGGAGTACAATGTTGCAATCTTGGCTCCCTGTAACCTCAGCCTCCCAGGTTCAAGCAATTCTCTTGCTTCAGCCTACGGAGTAGCTGGGATTACATGTGTGCAGCACCACGCCCAGCTAATTTGTATTTTTAGTAGAGATGGCATTTCACCTTGTTGCCCAGGCTGGTCACGAACTCCTGACCTCAGGTGATCCACCCACCTCAGCCTCCCAAAGCGCTGGGATTACAGGTGTGAGCCACCACGCCTGGCCTCTATGTTTATACATACATACCGATGATAAAGTCTATAAATTAGGCACAGCAGGAGATTAACAATAACCAATAATAAAATCAAACAATTATAACAATAGACTACAATAAATGTTGTATGCATATGGTCCCTCTCTCTCTCGACATATCTAATTGTATGTAATATTTTTGGACCATGATCAACTGCGGGTGACTAAAATCACGGAAAGTGAAACTGGGTAAGAGAGGACTGCTGTACTGGCAAAAGCACCGCTGGGCATAGAAAAGGACTGAACTTGTTTGAGTTATAAACATCCCTTCTCTGAAAAAGCTACTCAGCCTTTAAAAGAGTATCTTTTCTTTTCTTCCTCAGAAGTAGCAAAGGTGTTAAAAAGAAAAAAGACCTTCTAGGAGGTGGAGCCAAGAGTGGTAGAGAACGATGGACACAGGGTCCACCCCTAAGGAGCAGAACTGGGGCCTGGAGGAGAAACATTCCTAACCTCAGGGAAGGGCCTGGACACTTTGCCACAGTAGATGTTCTGTCTTGTTGTGAATGAGAGCAGCAATGGGCCACTTACCTTCCCTCTTCAAAGAGGAGTGGGCCTGTCCCTGTTCCACTATTGTGTGTTAGGCAAGGAGGGAGCATATACCTTGCCTTTTCAGTTCTCTGATCTTTAAATCAAGAGGAGCTACAACCCAAACTTGATGTAGCCTAAGAAATGGTGGGCTTTGAGCCCGATGCCATGATTAGATGAGGCTTTTGAGGGTCCTGAGATGGGGTTTCTCCCACTAATGGCACCTTTAACTTTGGGTTTGGGTTTGAGCTTTCAATTTGCTTTGGTCATGAACAGAATATGCCATGCCCAAATATGAAGTATTGTTGAACTGAAGGTGACTAATAAGAAGCAGACACAGGAATGCTGTCTGCCATCCCTCTATTTGCCTCTACATGTCTAAAAGCAGGACTTAGGTATACGAAGACAAAAGGGTATCCTGCCCCTCCACCTTCCCTTCCACCAAAGAAAGTAAAGATAAACCACTGAAGACAATTTGAGATCCTCATTGGCTTTGACGCGATACTGGAGAAATTGACATTTGCTAACTTTACTAACTAGCCTTTATCTGCCATTTACTTGCCTTCCTTCAAGTTACTTACCCTAAAGGCTCAAAGTCTTTTTATGTCTTGTCATTATGCTAAAAATTTAACTTTCTTTGTTGAAGATGCTATATAAGCAGGAATTCAAAGCCACTACTTTATTTGAGAAAGACAATTCCCTGGGTGTCTTCCACGTTTATATGAAATATACATGTTAATAAACTTGTTTGTTTTTCACTTAGTAATCCCGTTGTTACAGGGGTCTGTTCTCAACTAAGAACCTATGGGGGTGATTCTTCTCCTGCAGTCAATAGAATACCATCAGAAGTCACAAACAAGAGATGCAAAATGTCCTTAGGTGGTTAATCTTATTCTCCTGTGCTTCTGCCATTACCATGATAAGAGAATGCTCTCACTGATCCACTGGTCCAAGGAAGATGAGAGACATGTAGAGCAAGCCTGGACCCAAACCGAAGCTTGAAGCTAAGCCCAGCTGAGCCCAGCTTGAATCAGCCAATTTCCAGCTGATCCTCCAATACTTGATGGTTGTTTTAATCCACTGAGTTTTGGGGTGTTTGTTACAGCTTTACTGTAGCAAAAGCTAATGATATAGGAATTTCTTTTTTCTTCTTTCTCCCAAGAATTTCATTATGAACACGAGTGGCAAGTCCTGTGTTTCCTGCTCTTTTTAATATGCTTCCCAATTAGTCTTGTAACTGACAGACCTCTACTTTTCAAGCCAGAATACTTAGTTTTAAATACCAGCTCTGCTATGTACTGGTTACATCATCTTGAGTCCATAAATTAATACTCTGTTGGTCTCAGTTACCACATCTATGAAACGATGATAATCTCCTAACTTCATATGGTTTTATAAGAATGAAATGAAACAGCAGATTTCACAAAACAATGTATTGCCTGACCTAAAGCAAGGCCTCAATATGAACTGAGCCTAAATCATTGGAATGAGCTACTGGATCCTTTCCAAGTTTTCTTTCAGCTCAACAATACCATGGTGTTAAGAGATTTTTGGTTTTCATCACAATACTTGCTCATTGATGCTTGTTTAATGATGACAAACAGTTTGATTTCACTCTCTGAGATCATCATGACACTGCTAAGATGCTTGGAAGGGTCAATACATTGACTTAACTTTACACTCTATTGTGAAAGACTAACATCAGGGCACATTTTAATATCCATGAGAAAGACACAAAATATTGGGGTTTACAAATGAGTTCCTAGCACATATTAGGCCAATGTGTGGAAATGAAAGAGAACATATTCAGGTAGTCCGCCAGCCAGGCAACATCTCTATAGTGGCCATAGATACAGATATCCTAGAGAAAGATATCTAACAGCATGTGTATAGTTCAGAAAAGACTATAGCCAGTTCAACAAAACACTCAAATCTAAAGCACCTATCCAAATAAACTAACAAAAATTATCCCAACAATGCATTTAAATCTTTTTAGAAATGCACTGTGTGTCTCTAAGTATGGTAAAAACCCTTGTATATGAAAATAAAGCCTGAGATTTCTAACTTAAAATCTTTAATTTTTGCATCTTTTTATTCGGTCTTTACTACTGACAAATGTGTGTCATACATGAATTTGCTTTATTTTAGGAAATGAAAATTCATAACCTTATTTTTATTTTTATTTGAGACTTCTGGGTGCTGCTTGGCCTCTGGGTCATTATTATAAATGGGAAATCTCATAGTTATGGACTGAGAACATTGGAAGGTACCAGAGGTGGGAATAAATCTCTAATTACATTAAATGCCCTGAAAATGAACTTTTCGATTAAGCCCCAGACAGCACTGATATTTTCCCCCAAAGCTGAATATAAACAGAAACCAACAATAGCAAATAAACAAACACATAGTTGAGCTTATTTAGAGATTGTTTAACTGGGTTTCGGTTAATGCAGTTTTGCTGTATTTCCTCACAATGCCATTTTCCTTACCATAACTCTACAGATTACCGGAGTGGACTATTTCATGCACAATTTATTGCAGAGACAGGCAGTATTTATCAGTTCCTTCATGGCAAAGAAGAATCACCTGCTTGAAGGCCATCACTCACGCTGCTGTCAGCAGAGTGGCAAAGAGCTGAATAATAAAAGAAAAGACCGCCACAAATACTGGATCTGTGATAACTCCATTAATTTGAGAATAAGAAGACTTTTTAAAATGGGGGGGCAAATATCCAGCCTTTTAGCAGAACATCCCAGATAAGATAGAGCCCAAGCCTTGGCTCATCCATCATGGTTTAGAATTAGCTTTCATGCACTTGACCTTAACCTTCACTCTTTTTGTCAAGCCTGGGTGTCAACACAAAAGAAATTGGTTCATGGATGAAAGTACTGAATGAGCATCTGATCACACTTCTTTCAGGCGCTTACCTTCTCACAGTAAGGGATCAATTAAAACCAAATGGAGCAGATTTCTCTGGATATCTGGGTCGTCAATGTGGAATGCTATGGTTTGGGCAAAGAAGCATTTAACTGAGAAGAGACAGGCTCCTGGCCCAAGCACAAACAGGCCAAGCATGTATGTCATAAGCTGCGGGATGTAAACACACTCAGCACTGGACACAAAAGGACAAGGACACAAGAGACCGTCTGTCATGTCATTACCTGAATATCTAGCTGTATTATTTATAAACCAACTTGCAGCAGATGTTGTCTTTTTTAACACAAATTCTCCTTCCAGGGCATTATGCATGAGGCCTAATTGTAAATGCCTATATTGTTTCTTTCCCCTACTGATTTATTGTTCTATAGACATCTACACGGGAACGCAGTGTGGAGCTGCACTGTTTTCTCTATTAATTATTTTCACTCTTTGATTACTAATTTCAGAAGACAAACTTTTCACTGTTGACCTCCTCAGGAGTGGATTGTTTTACAACGAGACTGTATTAGGGAAATGAGTCCCCAGTGAAAGCAGAAGGGCATGAAAACCTTGTGTCTTATTTACATTAACCCAAACACAAGTTTCTCAGTCATTTCCCTCCTAAATCTTTATCTACTCGTGAAAGAAAAGTCACAGATCCAGAAACAATGCTTCCACTGGAGTGATTGCAGTTATTTTGCACAATACTGGAGCTGTTATAATAGAATCAAAGTCTGCAAAAAAAAAAATTATTACTGTTAGAAAACAAGACATGTATATCTATCTCTGTGCCAAAGATGTAAAACCACCAAGCACTGCCCTGGGCACCCAGTAGGTAGGTGCCCAAATATTAGAAGTGTTCTTCAGGTTTAGAATCTGACATGATTTCCAAAGTAAGTGTTGATGATATAATGCATTACAATTTGGGAGAGCCTGGAATTCTTTTCCAGAGAAAAGTTTGAATGCTTTTGTTGTACCATAAGATTGGCTGACCCTTTTGACCAAACGCTCCTCTGAATGTGCAACTGCCCACCCACCTGCCTACTGGGAGAGAATTGCAATCCCATGGGGAGCATCCAGGGAGTGTGGCCCTTTCCATGCCTTCCCTCTCACCTCCTCTCAGAAAGAGGGTGCACTCCGTACAAGCCAGAACTAAAATGTAACATCCAGTGGCTCTTGGGGGCCACTGTCCTGAGCCCTGGTGAGGAGGCAGAGCAAGGTGAGCATCTGTTGCCGGTTTAACAGGCTGCCCGTCTCTGCCTGGGTCTCACACCTTCCTCAGGAGTCCATTCTGACCTTGGATGAAGTGTGTGCACTGAGACTCTAGAAGGCTGGGACAGACCATCTATGGAACTCTAAACTGAGCATCAATCCCTTCCATCCCACATCACTTAAGTGACCACCCAGCTTCTGCAGGGATGCTCCAAGGGATGGAGACTCACTCCTCGGACAGCAGCTCATTCTCTTTGGTGAGAGCTCTAACAGAAAGTCTTTCACTGACCTAAGGCTTTGTCTACAGAAGACTGTAATTTCCACCATTCTATTCTATTGGCTTTCTGGATCCACACAGAGAGACCTTAACTGTTCTTCCCTATGACAGATCTTGAATTATTTAATGAGATTGTGCAGGGCTATGGAGCTATATTTCATTTCATTTCATATTTCATTTCTGTGCACAGGGGAGATAGTCACCTTCTGCCCACTGTGCCTAGTTCCTTTCAAAGTTGTCAAAGATGAGCAGTGGTTTTTCCAGCCTGGGGCAGATTGAGCAGCTAAGGCTGGTTGGGACAGGCAGAGCTGTCCACTGTCTGGAGGGAGATGGAGGCATAAGTAGTATGGAACTACTATTCCAGAAAGAGCTCACATGGATGGTTCATGTTGAAACTTGATTGTCCCAGGCTGATGTTTCTTATTCTACCCCAGTGGAATTATTACTCTATTTTAGGTATTAAATATCTATATTTAGATATTTAGCAGGTATTGGAGGCCTGCTTCAGTTCTGAAGGACACCCACATGCTCATAAAGGCTCAAAAGGCTTTGTACGTAGATCTGGTGGCTTTCCTCTCTTCATTGTGAAAGTTCTCACCTGCCCTTTGGAGTAGGGATATAGAGATGAACCACACTGACTCTCAGGGTCCCCAGCACTTGAAAGACACTGTCACTATTATTATCATCATTGTTGGTTTATTGCTCCAAACCCTGTTTTTATAGTCAAATGTAGCAACCACACTATATGTTCAGGTTCTACCTTCTGTTACAAACCACTAAGCCATTTTGCTGTAAAGAGGAACAAATCTGACTTCCCTGCCATCCAACTGTTGTGAAAAGTATTTCATTTATCTTTAAATTCATCCAATCATTCCTCCAATGTCTACTCTCAATAACATGTGTGAAAACCATACTACAAATACATCATCAGTGCCTGCCACCTTAGTAGGTCTGCACTAAAACGTCTATTGAGAAAAGCTTGGACGCCGTAGTCTTACTGTCTTTAAAAAGTGGGCAGGATCTGTCAATAGCACCCAAATTTTAAACTACTTTTCTGGACGAAAATGTTTGCTTAGTCTCACCATGCAATATTTAAAACTATGTATTTTGAATTAATTATAGATTGGCAGGAAATGGCAATGATAATATAGAAGGGTCCTATATAACCTTTACGCAGGTTCCCCTAATGGTAACACCTTGTGTAACTGTAGTAGGACCAGGGCATTGTTCCCGTGTCAATGTCAGATCTCACCAGCTTTACACATACTCATCTGTGTCACCACACATTTGCTGATTGTCTGGCATTCAGTACACAGCATACGACTTCTATCTGGCATCTTAGAAGAGCTTACATAAAACTTTAAGAGGCACACCTTTGTCCCAAGAGTCCATTTATAGTAACTTCTAAATTGGGCTAGTTTCTCAAGGTCTCAGAATCGGCATACTCCCTCCTCCCTCCCTCTCTCTCTCTCTTTCTCTCTCTCTCCCTTTCTCCCTCTCTCGTTCGTCTCTCAAGAACACAAGCAAATAGGGTTATGATGTGTGGTGGTAATGAAGAGATAAGGTCTGGTACTTGTGGCTATTGATTAAAATCTGTGATTGGATCCAGCATAAAGTCAGGAGTGGGTAGAATTCTGCAAAGCAAATAGGCTTCTTCCAGAGGCTGAGGAGCACCTCTGTCCCTAAACCGTGTAGTAAAAAAAGAGGGCATGGGGAAGAGAGGAGCTAATCGGTGATGGGCACATGCTGAATATTTTCCAGCAAGGTTTGATGTTCTGGGTCAGGAGGCTGGGAGCCCAGACAAACCCTGCACTGTGGTTCCAGCACTCTGAGTTTGAACTCCCTGCTTGCCATGCTCCTGGTGATCCAGAGGATCTCAGGAAGATTCAGGCAGTGGGGGAGGGGTGGTGGGAGAAGAGGTGAGGGGGAGTTTTCCCAGCCAAAACCTACTTCAATGGATCAGCCAGCCTCTGAATAGCAGCTTTTGACATCTCAGTGGGTTGTGAGGGAGGTGTGGTCATCACAAATGAAACAGACCACAGGGGGTGCAGGAGACCTCTGCAGGGCCCCTAATCAATTACTAAAAACACAGAGAGGGTCCTTGGAAAATGAGTGAAGGAGACAGATTCATGCTGACACTCAGTGGTATCACTGGGCACCAAAGGAGAAATTGGGGGATTTTCAACTTCACAGAGGATGGGGTGATTGTTTTCTTTCATCAGTCGTTGCCCTCAGAAAACAAAACAGAAACCAGAAAAGAAACATTGCCTATGGAAAAAAAATACATATAGAGGCTGAAAAGGAGGAAATAAAAGGAATGAAATTCTGCTTTTACGAAATAATTTAAATAGTCTTGAATGCCCAGAGGGCCCAGACATCGTATTATGTGTTACCAAGAGGCTGCTATCTCCCAAAGGGGATATGAAATGGGAGATGAATATTATTAATCATCCATATTTGCTATACGTTAGGAAACCGAGGAAAAGTGAAAATGAGTGATTTTACCTTCAGATTCACATGCTGTGGCAGCCACAGAGCTGGGATTGACAGACAAAAGCATGATGCCCGGCAAAGCAGAGGAGACACCAGCAGGCCGGGGGGCTCACACTGTCGAATGCAACGATGCCCAGGATCCCCATTTGCCACCTGGCAGAGGCTGGATCATCTGCTGCCTGAAGAACCCTGTAGGAGTGGCTGGGGACGCCTTTCCTGGGTCATGTCTACCGGCAATTCACCTGCTTGGCTCGGGCTGGCTCCAGTTCACTTAGAGGGACTCAAAGGGATCAAGTTGACGTTGAACCTCATTGATCAAACTGAGATTACAGAGCGCACACTAGAACATCAGATACACTAGACAGGAATTGTCTATGTAGTTTACTTCTACATCCCCAGGACCTAGAACATGGCCTGGGGCCCCACCCATATGTGTGGGATAAAGGAACAGATCATATTGCCATTTTCTTGGTGCTGGTTATGGTGACAGACACTAGAAAGAGAGAGATGAATCAGTCAGCCCTTCCTGAAGAAGTTCTGCAAGCATCTATGAGGTATTACGAAGTGGTAGGGAGGAGGAAGTTCTTTGACCAAATAAATATGAGAAGTTTGGTTTTATTTCGGAAGGATTTCTCATAAACTTCAACAAGTGAATATGGCTTGTGAATTTCCAAGATGGGCACATATTTACATCCCTTCTGAAATATAATTGATGTTGAAATCCCCCTGCCTGTTCTGCACGCACCTTCACAATGTGTACTAGGACTGGTGTTTCTTCCTTGGAGAAGGCATGGCACCTGTCCTTGAGTAACTCCTGATCTCTTGGTAGCCACTTCCATCCAAGATCTGCCGAGCAGTAACTCAGTCTTCCATGCTCACTGGTCTGAGAGATGACCAGATGATTGTAAGACCATGGCTGCCAACTATTCTACCCAGACATTTTTTCCCACTGTGGTCCCTAGATAGTCCTTACCTGGATTTCCAACCCTTAGCCCTGGAACATATGGGTAGAAGTCCTGATCTTCCTAAAGACAGCCAGTTCTAAATCTAAGCATGTGCTCACAATCTGATATTTAAAGCTGAGATAGACTCAGAAACCTTGAAGCCAGTTCTGCTCTCAGTAATTCTGACCTGGTAACACAAAGTCTAAATCCTGCCACCATGCCCGTCATCGACACAGGGATGAATAACAAAAGAAAACCGCTCTTTCAACCCCACAGCCAGAATATGCCTTCATAAGACAGAGCCCAGAGTTTGCAACACGTGGCAAAGTCCCCACATTTCAGCCTCAGTCTCCCATGTGGAGGGCCATGCATTCTGTCAGGCAGTGGACTCTACCCTTGCTGTAGTCCAAATAAATCACCAGTGCCCTGGTACTGAAGGGAGTTAATTGCATTTGGAAATACTCCGGGTACTGAGGTTGGTTTGGTCAAAGACGTGGGCAAGGGTAGGGTAACATATGCATTCACTTTCACGAAATACACTTTAAGAATAGCGGGCTCCGTGTTGCCTAATTTATAATGGATCCCACACACACTCTTTCCTGCCTTCTTTTCCTGGCGAAGAATGTGAGGAACCATGGCAGTATTTTTCTTTTAGGTATAACAGTCTGTCAGTATCAAATTCTCTGAGTCAGTGGGGAGCATATAGTGTTGATTTACTGAAAATCTGGGATTATGTCTGCTCTGTGGTGAGTAGATTTAAGAGAGGAGAGGTAAGGGTCTCAGAAAGGTGAGGAAAAACACAAATGAAAGCTAGCAGGGAAAAAATAGCTTGACAGTTAAGATACAGTGCAGCCACCATCAAAATCTTCTAGAAAGAGAAGCCCGGGAAGGAACACACTCACATACACACGAACACGCACGTACATCCGCCTCACGTCCCATGTACTGGAAGATTTGCAACCTTTTCAATTAACCTCTTTCTCTTTGGGGCATTCCGGATGTGTCAATGAAGGTTTAAATACTGCCATGTTTCACGCTGGAGAGAAATCGTGACAACAGATACAAACTTTTGTTTCAGTTTTTAAGAACTGGCTTAAAAAAAAAAAAGACTCAAGGAAAGTAAAGGGAATTCTTTTCTTCAAGGGCCCTTTGACACTTGATTCCTGGACCTTTTTGTCACCAACATTTCACCATCCCGATCATATCCCTAGCCTCCTGCTCTTTCTCCCCTTTGCCTCAAAATAGCTGTCACCTTGTGTTACTTTAACCCCAAGAATATTCCCCAGGAGCCCCTTAACCTTCCCTTTCTTCTTTTACTCTTCCTCCTCTTTATCCTGTTTTGAAGTGGAATACAATAACTAAACAGAATTAAAATGTGAGGAAAATAACAGAAACCCCGTGGCAGTATCTGGGTGCTTTTGAGAAGGGATTTTGCTACCTTTCTTTTCTCTGGGGCAAGGCTCCCAGCAAGTGCTGGGAAGGCTGGAGTCATGGAAGTGGTGGCAAGTGGGTGAGGGGAGCTCTGGGGGTGATTTTGCCCCCTACCTGCTCCCTGACCCTCACCATCTCCAAGAAGTTCCTCCAAGTCTTCAGGATGGTTGGCAGGAGCACGGTGACTTTTGTCATTAAGCATCCCAGCACTGATGTTGTGACTCAGTAGCTCCAGAAGAATTGGACGAGAAAGGCAAGGGCTGAGGCTTCCATCGGCAGCTAGAAGGGATTCAATGTGTCTTTCTGAAGGCCACTGGCAGCTGCAGAGGTGAAGGATTTCGGGAATGGGGGAGGGCTGCACTGGTAAACCCCAATTGCTGTGGCCACTAAGAGACACAGCCACGGCTGAGTGTCTCTGAGCTCAAAAAGAGAGATGAGCAAAAGGAGGAAAAAGAAAAAGAGGAAAGAGGGGATAAATAGCAGTAAGGAAAATGCCACTAGCATTCTGTAACTCTAGAAAAGAATATAGAAGGCGAAGCATGGTGGCTCACTCCTGTAATCTCAGCACTTTGGGAGGCAGAGGCGGGTGGATCACAAGGTTAGGAGATGGAGATCATCTCCTAACCTTGTGAAACCCCGTCTCTACTAAAAACACAAAGAATTAGCCAGGCGTGGTGGCACATGCCCGTAGTCCCAGCTACTCGGGAGGCTGAGGCAGGAGAATAGCTTGAACCCAGGAGCTCGAGGCTGCCGTGAGCTGAGGTCACACCATTGTACTCCAACCTGAGCGAAAGAATGAGACTGTCTCAAAAAAAAAAAAAAATACAGAGCTATCCGGTTGTGAATGAAGCATCATTTTGTCTATTTTATTTAAATTATATATTCTTCATCTGCATACTTGAGATTCCTGTGCTTTTGCTAAGTGAACCGTCTTAGCTAGTGATGCTCCAAGACCTGCCTTCGAGTTTAGGACAGGGGTCCTCTGTGAGGAAGCCTGGGTTCTGCTGTTAGAAGCTGTAAGGCAGCCAAGGGTTGAGTCACCACGTGCCTGGAAAAACCCCAGTTTATGCCTATTGTCTTAGTGATTATGACTAATCCCCCTTTTACTAAAGTGTCCTGGTTTTAATGAGAAATTCCAGTCAGTCTGCATATAGGCAAATTAAGGCTTCTTTTAATAGGACTATCAACCGCCCCTCCCACCTTCATTGAGGCTAAAAACCACCTGAAAATAGTTACTGCAAAATGAAATTCCAGGGCAAAGAATAACTCCTTCGAGATCATTTCTCCTCCTCAGAGACAAGTGCAGTTAGACCTCAGAAGAGCCTCCGGTTCACACACACTTGGGCCCCATTTGGACAGTATTTCTCTCTCCCTTTCCCTCTCTCTCATTTTTTTTTTTTTTTTTTTTTTTACACGCACACACACACT